>NC_072789.1:13016552-13316552 GCF_022539595.1 Amphiprion ocellaris | reverse complement strand
ATATATATATATATATATATATATATATATATATATATATATATACAGGGTGTCCATGAAGTCCCTTGACAATTTTAAGAAATTATTAAGTGTTTATTAAAGTATATAATCACATTGAAATTGTGTGTTTCAGGTATCCTGTTAGTGAAAGGTACTATTAAATGACACCCTAAAAAATGGCTACTCCTCAGACCGGTGGACTGGAAGGGATGGACCACCACGTTCACCAGATATCACTCCCTTGGACTTCTTTCTATGGGGTTATGTTAAAGATGTTGTGCATCAAACAAAGATACAGGACATTACTGACTTAAAGCAAAAGATTTCTGATGCCATTGCCACCATTGCTGAGGCTGTGCTACAGCGAACATGGCAAGAAACTGAGCCCCATCTTGATGTGCTTCATGCAACTACTGGTGCCCATATAGAAGTGTATTAAATGAGGTAGAAAAAACTTTGACAACCACTGATTACAATGAAACAAATCTGGTTAAGATATCTTATCAGCTGCCTTTGTATTAAATTCTTAAAATTGTAAAGCGACTTTAGGGACACCCTGTATATTATATATATATATGCAGTGACCTCCTGCTCTCTTTACATTACCCACCAATAGGTTCTCCTCATTTGTTCAAACAATTTGCAGCAATTTTTAGAGATGATTCACTGCCAGATGAGAGCAGCGGCACAAAGAAGCGGCAAAGAGGGAAGATCGTGTGAATCAAAGTTCAGCAGTATAAATAAAGCACGAGGACGCGGCGGCGGAGGCTCGGAGCAACACTGTGTGTCGCTTTATTGAGCTCTGTTCGTTTTTCTTTGTGTCAGCTAATGTCCGTGTTTTTGGTCACAGAAGAGAGTAGAGCAGCCCGGATACCTGGTAATGTCTGCAATAAGACCTTTTTACCACCTCTTACCTCTTCACCTGTACTATGCAGTACTTTTCTAGTCAAAGAGTGTGTGTGTGCGTGCATGCGAGTGTGTGTGTGTTAGCGTTGGGGCTCTCAGAAAGGACCCTGGGACCCTCCTCGACAGTGAGAGCTTTTAGCTCGTCTTCGCTAATGTCCTGAATAATGGCATCTTGATGGAGAGAGAGCAGACGGGAAAGAGAAAGAGGAAAAGGGGGAGGAAAGGGAGAGAGAAAAAGGGAGGAGGGAGAGACAGAAAAAGACAGAAATATCCATCTGTCTACCTGCAGACCTCCATCAGCACCATTATTCTACTTTCATTATTCCCTTTTTGTGCAGTTTTTCAGCATGATGATGATCCACTGAGGTTTTACTTGTGCTTGCAAAAAGATACATGCCCGTGTGTGTGTGTGTGTGTGTGTGTGTGTGTGTGTGTGTGTGTCCACATATAAGGAGTCCTTACGTGACTCAGCAGCCTTTTAGCAAAGTGAACTTTTGATGACATTGAGGTATCATTTGGAAGAAAGAGCTATATGCTGTTTTTCTTTTTAGCAACATTAGCTGAAGCATCTCTTCAATAATGGCTGCTGGATGTAAAAAGTCCTTCTGCTCATGTCCGGTCACAAAGTCAGAAAGTTTCCTGAGAAGCAAAGTTCACTTTTGGGTCTCAAAATCATCTGCATCTGAGATCTAACGTCACAATGTGTGTGTGACACAAAAAAAGGTGGATAAAAACTGTTCAAGATAACACTAGTTCCTGTTAGCGACACCAAATCTGGACAGACAGTTCAACAGCTGATCTTATCAGGCACAATATTTATCTCAGATGTCTTATTTAGTCACTTGTCGTGCTGAAGAGCTTTATGATGCGCCTTGAAACTGCGAGAAAAAATGATCAACTCATCAAATCTCAAGTGGTTTTGCTGTGGAATTCCAGAACTGCAGAGCTGGAAAGACAGAAGATGAGTTGAGAGACGCCTTCAGTGGCATTCTTCTGACTGCAGCACATTCTGGATGTGATATTTATTACAAGGAAAAGGTGTATGTTGCAGTTTGTCTCTTTGGTTAAACCATAAACCGAGCAGATTAAAGCCTTTGCTGTTTGGGGATGTTGAGTAAACTGTAGGGACAGTTCAGGGTGACTGACCACGACCCAAAACACACATTTTCTCACAGGAGCCACTCTGGAGGGTCATCGCCACATCAGGCAAGTAAATACAGCTCCCTGTTAAACATTAATGCTTTATTTCAGAACCTCAGAGTGAAAACAGCAGCTCATTATATCCTCTTATAGAAAGTATCACCGCTTCATTTTCTGTTTGTGGCTTTTAAGAGGATAAAGAGTATTTTTATGATATTTTAAATTAAGCAGCTGCTCTATTTACACACTTAAATTCCCTCTATGTTGTTTATTTTCCATCTCTAAATTGTCTCAGAAGCAGATTCCAGCTCTACAGTCAACATGATCCCCTCCTGGTTTGGCCTCACTATTTTTTTTTCTAAATATATATACATAGATATATTTTTCCCACGAGCAAAGTTCCAACTCCGCTAAATGTGCGCATCTTCCGTGTCTCCCGCTGCGCGCCCTGACGCAGCAGCGTGGGTGAAAACACACACACACACACACACACACACGTATATAAAGAGAAAATATTTGAAAGTTACCAAACTACAAAATGGCATCACCCTGGGCGCCGCCGCTCAAATAGGTCAGAGCTTTTACGGGCTTTGTTCGGCGGAGACAGAACAGGAGGTTCGTGCGCTGCGGTGTTGGTGAGGTTCAGTTTCCGTGTCTGTGCCAAATAATTGGCAACCGATCATTAGGAGGAGAAAAAAAAAAAGCGCGCAGGGCCTGATGCCTGCATGCGAGGACGACCTGAGCACGAACACACCTCCGGGGAAATACTGACAAAACTGGAATTTAATATTTGTGCTTTTCTGCAGAATTAAACCACACGACACGCTGCGGAGAAGTTCAAATAATTGTTGCTTGAAATTGTTCCGGTGCGTAATTTTAGCGGAGAGCAGCTGCCGGACAAGCGACGCTGCGCTTGAAGCTGTTGGTGATGAGATTCCGCTGATATTTAATACTGCAAAAATAATGACAGGAATTTCACATCCTATTTGTAAAACCTCAGAGCGCTAAAACTGCTTCTTCTCTTTTACTCTGAATAGCAGATAAAACTGTTTAGAGGAAGGAGTGAGTTTGGCCCAAACAGCGCGCCCGACATTCCTCCGCACAGACTCTCCATCTGATCAGCCTTCAGTTGGGCTTAAATCGGTTTTAAAAATCAGATAAAAATATTTACATCAGTCTACGTCATTATATACCTGCAGCTTCCTCACTGTTTTCTTTATTGTTATTATTATTATTGTGTCGGTAAGATCTCCAGAGAAGGAATTTATGTCGTTAAAACAATTTAATATCCACTGTGTGAAACATTCCACCTGTTCCAGACACACAGACGCACAGTTTGAGGCTCGCTGCCTTTTTAAAAACACATTTCTATTTGGATTATTCTCATTAACTCCGCCGAACAACCGCTTCATGCATCATTTCTGTGTCTGTATGATTTTGAGTTTTTGGATTTACGCACAATGCGCTCTGCAGGAATAAACTGTAAAATCATTCTGACATGTTTTTTTTTTTTTTTTTTTTTGGTAAACCGTCCACTCAAGACAGAAAGCTGCAGTTAATAGTGAGGCTGGACTGTGGAGGAACGTGGCGTTAATTGTGGACGGAACACACACTTCTCCAAACATTTACAATTTTATTTAACTAGCTCCAAGTGGAATTGAAGTGTTGGAGTGTTTAGAAACTTTTACGCATTAATTCCAAACCTGGCGCAGGATTTGGAGTTGGGTTTTTAAACAGATTGATTGAAAAGGCCTCTACTGCTCACGTTTCAAATTCGCTGTAATGTAAAAATATTGTTTCATATTCTAGTGATTATGTTTTACTGAAACGGAGCCTCTGACCTGCTGAAGTGCCCTTGAGCCAAACATCTGAATCCCGTCGGCTGCAGGGGTTTCCTGACCTCTGATCTCTGGATAACTGAGGACTTTCCTTATTTTACTGGGGGAACTTTTCTTTAACTTGACCAGCAGCTTCGCGTCGAGGCGCACGGACGTCTCCAATTACGCACAAACAATTAAAGCTGGATAAAGAGGCGGAAAGGTTTGCTTTTACGCATGGGGATGAATGAAGAGAAACAGAATAAATTAATTAAAGCCAGTGTTTATTAAATCATCACAGAGCTGAGAGCACCTGGACAGAAGCATCCTGCTGTACATTTAACTGCTTCATATGATCCGACCTTATACTTGTCATTTTTATTGAACGGCACAAGTTGGAAAGAAAACATTTAACTGATGATGTTTTTTGTGTCACAAACTAATAAAATGAAATAAAAGATGTAAATAAGCAAACAGAGAAAGGAAAAGTCCCGTTAAAGGTGAATTAAAAATTTAGTATTTAGGACTTTTGCGGTTTTTACGCACATGCCAGAAGCTGGTGAAGTGACTTTTGTTACCCTCCGCTCCGCCGCTCCGCTCTGGCTGCGCGCCGTTTTCGGGGCTCCTTATAAATAAAATCCACCGTCCCCGGTTCCTCTTCCTTATTGGTCAGGTGGAGCCGTTACCTCACTCCGGGGCCGGTGACGCAGCGTCTTCACGTATCCTTCATGTGCGTCTCTTCTTGCTTCTTGCTGAGAGTCTTGCAGTCGGACGGACCGGCGGCGGAGCGGAGAGTGGCGGCGGACCTGGAGCGCTCGATACTAAACACTTCCCATCCCGGGAGGAGAGCGGCGCACACGAGCAGCGGCTCTCTCTCTGCTTCCCGGAGTCTCTCATCTCGACGAGCTGCTCTCTCCCTCCCGCACACACACTCACGCAAGCGCGCACGCACGCCCTGCATACGTCTCCACTTTGCCGTAGTAAATTACGGCATTGATCTGAACGGCGGCGGCGGATCTGTCTCCTGTGTTCGTCTTTTCTTCGACGGAGCGACTTGGAGAAACGCTCGGCGGAGAAGTAAGTACAACACTTGTTTTTCCATTCCGGTTACCGGATCAGATTCTGTGCGTCAGCTTTGTCCGGTGCATCGTGGATTCGATTTAACTTCACTTCACGGTTCGTTCTGGGGTCCAGATGGTTCCGTTCAGTCTTGGACGGTTTTCAGAAACCACTTTGGTCCAGTTTATGTGCGTTACTTTCAGTTTTCTGCCGGCTGTGGGAAGTTAAATCTCTGATCGAAGTTAGTTTTAAATCCAAAGTGACGCTTTGTTCGCTGCGTTATTCTGGTTGGCACTTTTCCTGGTACCCACCTGGGCTGCTTTTTTGGATTTTAATCAGTCACTCAATACAGCGGAGTTTTAAAATCAGACTTCTTATATTCAGTTCTGCAAATAAGTTGAACTTTCTGCTAAGAGAACGTGTTTGGTGGTGAATGTGTGCAGCCTGAGACGGTGAATCCTCTCTTTATTCGGACTAATTGTTGTTGGATGAGACAAACGTCTCCATTTCTGCGGTGCGTAAAGTAGCAGCTTGTGTTCTCCGCTCTGAGCGCACTTCACCCCTCAGATTCACACATTTTAAAAATGTATTTTAAGAAATACAAACGCTGTCTTCCTCCTCTCAGTGGAGCAAGACGAAGGAGAAATAATCTGCAAATTACGACCTTTATTAGACTTCCAAAAATCATTTGGGCTTTTTTTCCCCCCATAATGAATTTGAAGACAAAACATATGGTGGAAATTTTGGATAATGTTTTAGTGACATCATGAGTTTTAGTAGCATCACTGTAAAAACAAAGAGAAGTTCATTCAGTCACCTCACACTGCTTTTCTAAATGGAAATGTGACATTTACTGTTATTAATCAGCTACTTCCCATTTCAGTTCTCCACTACAGAGCAACTTAGTCCTGCTCTTCACATTCACACTGCAGTTCCAGTTTTCATACAAAAACCACACACACACACTCTCACATCTCCTTTCTGTGCTCACCTTTAACTCATATGAACAATAATGTCTTTTACATTAATCAACACCAAAGCTTTGTGTGTATTTGCAAGTTTGTTTTTGTGCTTGAGTGTTTTATTGATGCGGACAGTTTTTAAACTTCGCTGTGACCTCGGGCACAAATTTCAAGATAAAGCCATCGAGCTCTTTGGACCCCACACATCTAAACAGTGTGTGTGTGTGTGTGTGTGTGTGTGTGTGTGAGAGAGAGAGAGAGAGAGAGTGTATGTGGGTCACTGGCGGCTCAGTGTTTTTTCTGCTCACCTCTCATTACAACAGTGAAACTCATGGTCATATTCAAACCGTCCTGCTGGAGACGACCTCATCTTGGTCCTGCAGAACCAACAGAGTCGACTACTGAAAGCATCTATTTATCTCCTCCATTCTTTAAATCCACATTTAGTTTTTTTAACGCTGGACTGAGCTGCTTCAGTTTGTAAAATATTTCTGGACTTTAAAATCACTTGCAAAGCAGATGCAAACACAGAAAACGCTGCCTATATGCCTGCATGTGTGTGTGTAAATATCCACCTGTCTGAAAGTTTGAAAACTGAATTTGACACCTTAATTGAATTTCGACAAAACAACGCTGGAACGTTCAAATTGGCCCCGAATCTGTCGTTTCCTAAAGATTCCAAGTTTAGATGAACTAAATAAACTGTGTGCGATTTCTTTATTTTTAGGATTCTCGTGCATTTCAATTACAGGAGCGATAAATCCGACCTCCATCCACAGCTTTAGTGCCTGCTGAGGCTTCTGTCTATATAGTGAATCAGAAAAACAAACCCAGCTTTAAACTTGCACTGCAGGAGGATCTGCTTAAACCCCAAGTGGCAGCATTTAGAAGACTTTTAAAAAAAACTTTTTGTCAACATCAAAATTCTCCTCTTTCAAAAACGCAAGAACCAGTTTTCTTTCAAATCACAAAGAAGTTTTTTAAAAAAAAGGAGACAAAAAGGGAGGAAAACTCGGCTTTTCTTTCCTTCACAGTGGAGTTAAAGCCTCTGACAATAAGAGAAGCTGTCGATTCCTCACAAGATGCACAAATCAAGGTTAGGCCTCAGGGGACGAGGAGGAAATGGGAAATTATTTTGGTTATTACAGGCAGGTGCTACTTCTCTGTGGGAGTATCTCCTTGAACTATTTTAAAGAGTGTGTTCTTTCTCCCAGGGCTTGTGGTCAAGAAACAAGTCTCTTTTTTTTTTATTGTGCTCAGAGTGAGTCAGTAAAACTACCTGCTTCTAACTGGAAGTACTGGTTTGAGTGTTTGAATGTTATTTCAAATCTGTAATCATTGTATATTATGATGCTTTAAATTTAAACTGACTTTAAACTTACTGTGGTGAAGTATTCTGACATTATTGTCTTTTAAAGCCAGTAAACTTGAATTTAAAAGCAAATTTTTCTTTTTGTCCACATCAGCTGGTTTTTCAGAATTAATAGCTAATAAATGTGAAAACAAACAAACAAAAAAAAAGATCCAGAACTGTCAGTTTACGTGCGACATTAACAAGCACAAATCTGTCTCCTTGTGTCTGCTGCTGACCAGGTAACGGTTTGATCTGCCAGAGTCTGCGAGGACCCCTGGTCATGCCTGTTTAGCTGCCCTGCGTGATGCCTGATCATGACAGTACCACCCTCCTAACCAGACAGACCAAGCGCCGGCGTGTTGACATCGGGGTGAAGAGGACGGTGGGTAGCGCCATATTCAGCCGCGCCAGGGAGACCCTGCTCGACAGAATGAACCAATCGCACGGCCCCGACCAGGATGGAGACTGCTCATTGGTCAGTCACAGCCACGGAGGCGCCAACGGCGACGGAGAGAAGTCCAACGTTCTGAGGAAGTTGCTCAAGAGGGCCAATTCATACGAAGACGCCATAATTCCTTTCCCCGGTGCCACAATCATCTCTCAGCTGTTAAAAAACAACATGAAGAACGGAGGCAGCGACTCAGGCTTCCAGGTATCAGCCGACCCACACACAGGTTCACTTAGCGTCAGTCAGTTAACTAGTCCACTAACCTACACTTCACCAGTCTTTAGGCCTCATTCCCTGACTGTGTTAACTGTTTCCTGTCCATCTCAGGGCAGTGGAGCTCTGTCCAGCGGCGGTTCTGAGATCCAGGCCGAGGACGCCTGCAGTAACTCGTCCCGGGACCGAGACAGCCCCTCCGACTGCCTCTCTCCTGGACCTCCTCTGGCTCCTCCGCCTTCGTCCTCCTCCTTCGGGAGGCCGCCGCCTCCTTCCAGCCACAACGCCCCCTCCCAGCCCCTCTCCCTGTCCTCCTTTGACCTGGACCGGCTGTCGGACGAACACCTTCGGGCCAAGCGGGCCCGAGTGGAGAACATCATCCGAGGCATGAGTCACTCTCCGCTGGTCCGACCCAACGCCGGCGACCACGGCCAGGAGGGGAATCGCGACAATGAGAACAGCAGCAACAGCAGCAACGACCACAGAGGAGACGGCAACAATGTCGGCAGCCACAGCCGGAGCGATTGTCCGTCCTCCCTGCTGAGCTCTCCGGGTTCGCGGGGCGGCGTGGTCGGTGTTGGAGAGGTTTACCGGGAGAATAAGAGGAAGCAGCGGCTGCCTCAGCAGCAGCACAGCTTCACCCAGCTGGTGTGTTCGAGGCAGGAACAGAGACAGGAAGAGAGACGGCAGCTCAAACTCCAGCTGGAAGACATGCAGGTTGGTGGCATTCTTCAATTTCCCCAAGGGGATGAATAAAGTATCTATCTATCTTTCTATCTGTCTTTAAGATGATATCTGCAGCTAAGATGCAGCACAAACATCAGCTGTTTCTTCTCCAGTATAAGTTGAATGAATGAGCACACAGGCTCCACCTAATTACAGCTGTACTGCACTACTTTCATTTCTCCTTCAGATGTTCCCTGATATTTAAAGAATATTTACAGTCTGCTTGAACTTTCTCTCTCCTTCATCCAGAAACAGCTGCGGCAGCTTCAGGAGAAGTTCTACCAGATCTACGACTCAGAGACGGAGGAGGAGGAGGAGAACGGAGAGAATGGGGAGGCCGACCGAGGAGGTGAAAGAGAGGAGGATGGAAACCTGTCAGAGGACAGCATCCGGTCCGACGGTCTGGAGGAGAGACACCGAGACCGAGGCCGTCACGACGAGCTCTCGGAGCTGGACCCGGGTCTGTTCCTGGACCGGGCCAGAGCCCTGCTCCGAGAACAGGCCCTGATAGACGGAGAGATGGAGGAGGATGTGGACAGGGAGGAGGAGGACAGGAATGGAGAGAGGGCGATGAAGAGGAGAGCAGCCGGAGGAGGAAGGCAGCTAGCAGAGACTCTGAAGCAGGAGCTGAACTGTGCCGTATCTCAGGTGGTCGATACCGTCGTCAAGGGCTTCTCTTCGCCCAAACAGGCTGTCAGCCTCCATCATGGCTGCCACAGCAGCACGCCGGCCGCTCCATCCTCCTCCTCCAACTCCTCTTCCTCCTGCCCTCCACCCTTCGGCCCTCTGCCCTCTCTAACCCCAGACTCTCGCTTCGGTGGGCCCTTGGGCCTCAGCCTGAATGGCGACGGCAGTCCGACCCCAAACTACCACTCCTCCGCCCAGAGGCTGCACTGCTTCGGGGATGTGATCGTCCCGAGTCCTCTGGACTCCTTCGGGGGTTTGAGCGGCAGACTGAGTGGTGTGCCGACTCCCAACGACCAGACGGAGGCGCTGCCACTGGTGGTGCGTAAGAGCGGTGGAGGAGGTGGAGGAGAAAACCCCAACCCCTCTCTTCCTCCTCCTCCTCCTCCTCACCATCCTTCCCTCCACCCCTCCCCCCTCACGGCCTCCCTCGGGTTCAGTCCTCCATCCTTTCGCCACCCATTCCCCATTCCCCTCATGGGTTACCCCTTCCAGAGCCCCCTGGGGTCCCACGGGGGCGGAGCAGGCTACCCTCCAGGGCCCAAAGACCACCATCGGTCCTCCCCCGACTCCATGGACATAACCCGGGAAACTGTGAGCCTCAGAACCAAGATGGCCTCCTTAGGGGGTGGCCATCTTGGTCACCATCACCACAGGCAGACTTCTCCAAGCCAACATGGTCCAGAGGGTCTGTCGCTGTCGCTCATCAAGTCTGAGTGTGGAGACCTGCAGGACATGGCCGACATCTCGCCGTACTCAGGCAGCACCGTATCCTTGTCAGGGTTCATGAGTGAGTGTGTTTGAAAGTGTTTAGAACTCCAAGAAGAAAAGGTTTTAGTGTCAAGGATGTAAATTAGAATGAAGCTGAGTAATAACTCCAGGCTAGATACTAATTCTAAGCTGGTTTAGAGCCTCCAATGCAGAAACTGACAGTTCTCAGTGTTTGGTTGATGGACACTGGAGTCCTAGACGGCAGCACACAAAGGAAATGGAGGTGGAACACTAAAAATAAACTGGGGCTGATGGTGAGAAGAGTTTAACTGGCAGTTTGACATCTGTGCGTCTCATTTCCTGTGAGTCAAAAAGGCTAAAACACCAAGAAATTGCATAACAAAAAAAAATAATTCTTTAGATTAGATAAGATGCTTGAACACTACTATTATCTTGAAGAACATCCTCACGTGAACTTTTGCTCAAGCATGTAAAAGCTTCAATGATTTTATCTCAGCGCTGCACAAGAGTCTCACTTCTACTGCAGTTCAGCGCTGAGACGTCTTTAATATCAATTAATCTGCATTAATTGGTTCCTGGCCTAAGCCTCTTGTTTCCTCGGTGAGTGGGGAAGATGAAACGGGCACGCCGGGTCTTGCAAGAGGGGGAAGATTAAACAGGTCGCACGCTGCTCTCTGAAAGCTCTTTTAAGTCTGTGCAGCAGGTTGTGGCGTTAAAAGGTGCTGAGGACGACTCGGAGCTGCTCTTCACCATCTCAGCGTCTTTCATCATAAACGCTCAAAGCAAATCATATTTCGCATTGTGTGTGTGTGTTTGTGTGTGTGGTAAGACCTTGTACATAGCAGCTCAAAGCTAATCATATTTCAAAGAGCTCAGGAGAGAGCAGGCCGATGTTTGGCCTCACTGACAGCAGCTTTCTGAATGTGTGTTTCAGGTTGTCGACACAATTTTTTTAAAAATTTCATATCTGACTCTGCTCTGATTATAATTCTTCCCTCTCGGGTCTGATCCCTCCTCCTCCTCACTTTCATTCGCTGCCCTTCGCTCTCAGTTGCTCGGCAGCTGTGTGTTTTGCCGTGCGCGCACACACAAACACACACTCCCTTTCATGGCGTGTGCACGTGGACAGGTGTCTGCAGGTAGCTGTTTATCTCCTGGTGCTAACCTTTCATATGGAGAGGCTTCTCCCGGCCGCCACACTCCGAGTCGCGTGCTAACGCGCACGTTTGAAGAACAAAGTGAAAAGAAAAAGCAGACTTTGAAGCTGACAAACAGGAACTCCTTGCAGCTGCGATGAGGATTTGATCACAGTGTCAGTCTTCAAAGCCAATTTAGATGTCGCTTTAATTAAAAAAAGAAATATTTGACACGTCTCTTGATCCCGCTGAGCCGTTTCATTCCAAAATGCTCCCCATTCATTTGAATGAAAGAAATCTTTGAAACTGGACATTAGTATTTCAAAGATATTGACCAGCCTTCAAAAACCTGAAACCTCTTTTTATATTTTGACACAAAAAAAATCCGAAATAGTTTTTCCTCGTGAGATATTTAATTTTACAACTTATTCAGTTTCCTGAGAAGCACATTTTTTCCACTATGAATTCACTGATTTAGTCATTTTATACAACCTCTGAACTAATTCTAAAGACTCTGGTTGTCCTGAATTATGCCAGTTAATCAATTATAGTCGATGGGAGAGAAAATTAATGAATAATTATCACAGCTTCCTTGAAATTATTCCCCAAACAGCAAGCTCATTTAGTAGAAAAACATTTGGTTTGAAGTTTCATTGTGAAAAGCATTTTTTAACTCCATTAATCTAGAAGAGAATCTTAACGTTGCAGAAATTCATTCATTGACATTTTACTGTTTGTCTGTTGTCTGTTTACTGTTTATGGAGTACAATTTACAAATACTTCTTGTAAAACCATAAAATACTGTTATGGTGTAATAGCTACGCAAACTGATGTTATTTTTATTTTGAACATCTAAAACCTTCAACTACAGCGATGTTTATGTGTGGCATTTTTACTAGTATTTTGAAAAGCATCAGAAAATTTCATGGAAACCGCAAAATTAAAACGTCTCAGTTTCAACCCGAGATGATTGCTGAGTACAGATGGTTAAAGTTCTGTTTTTCTTTTCTTCTTCTGTTTATTACAGATGCGAGTAACGTCGCCTTTACCGCCACTTTCCACACAGTCGAGTTTATTTCATAAAATTAGTTCACAGAAACAAGCCTAATTCACATTTTATTCTTAGATTTGTTTGTAACATCGCATGCGTTTGCTTTGAATTTATTCGACAATTCTATGGAAACAAGAGCTTATAGAAACACACCGAGGATGGCGGCTATTTTTTCTTCATTTCACCTGCTGCTTTTCCTCTGTCATCTAAAAATCCACTCATTACATTAGTGTTTTTTTCACATCATTTTCTGTTTCTGGGTAAAATGGTGATTGCATTGCAGGAAGACGGAACGCCTGGCCAAGTTTTTACTGTTTTGCATTGATCAGAGTTCACCTGAAAGGCCTCACACACAGACACACACACACAGACAGACAGACAGACAGACAGACAGACACACACACACACACACACACACACACACACACTCACACACTCAGGTCTGTGTATCTTTAATCCTTTGTACAAAGCTGAGCAGATGTCCTCCATTCATTTATGAATTTATCCCCCCTCCCAGTCCACTCCCCCCACTCACACACACACACACACACACACACACACACACACACACTCACACACACACACACCTGGTAACAAGGTCAAGTTACAGCTGATACACTGAGTCCTGCACAAAACACTCACAGATGTGCACGAGGCTGCACACACACACAGATAGGAAAATAAGGAGGAAGAGGAAGGAAAAAGCAACATGACCAGATGTGTTGTTTATTCACTGACAAACAAACACATCACTCACTTCTTATTCATTGTGATGTTGCTCCACACTGTTTACTCTGAGTCATGTTAGTGTGCTTTAGCAAAAACAAAGCAAAACAAAACAGCAGCAAAACACACTATTATATGATGTGAACCTGCACGGTGACAGGTTGGTATGAATGTTAACTCATGATGTGACCTCATGGATCTGCTGCTGAATGAATGATGGACGACAATGCAACCTCACTTACTGGGGCCACAAAAACAGTGTTGTTGTAGCATGCTAATTTGTTGTAGCATGTTTATTTGTTGTTGTAGAGTGCGAATTTGCTGTCGTCGCATGCTAATTTGTTGTTGTAGCATTGTTATTTGTTGCTGTAGCATGTTAATTTATTGTTGTAGCAAACTTATTTGTTGTTGTAGCATGCTAGTTTGTTGCTGTAGCAAACTTATTTATTGTTGTAGCATGCTAATTTGTCGTAGCATGCTAATTTGTCGTAGCATTGTTATTTGTTGCTGTAGCATGTTAATTTATTGTTGTAGCAAACTTTGTTGTAGCTTGCTAGTTTGTTGCTGTAGCAAACTTATTTATTGTTGTAGCATGCTAATTTGTCGTAGCATGCTAATTTGTCGTCGTAGCATTGTTATTTGTTGCTGTAGCATGTTAATTTATTGTTGTAGCAAACTTATTTGTTGTTGTAGCATGCTAGTTTGTTTCTGTAGCAAACTTATTTATTGTTGTAGCATGCTAATTTGTCGTAGCATGCTAATTTGTCGCTGTGGCATGCTAATATATCATAGCATGCCAATTTCTCATTGTGGCATGCAAATTTGTTGTTTTAGCATGCTTATTTGTTGTTACAGCATGCTAATTTGCCATTGTGGTGTGCTAATATGTCATTGTGGAATACCATGCCACTGTGATGTGCTAATTTATTTAATGGAGCTTGCTTATTTGTCGTTGTAGCATGCTAAATTGTCATTGTAGCATGCTAATTTGTCGTTGTCGCATGCTAATTTGTTGTTGTGGCATGCTCATTTGTCGCTGTAGCATGCTTATAATTGTTACAGTGTGCTAACTTGTTGTTGTAGTTTGCTAATATGTCGTTGTACCATGCCAATTTGTCATTGTGGCATGCTAATTTGCTGTTGTAGCAAACAAACTTCTTGTTGCAACATGCTTAGCTGTTGTTGTGGCATGCTAATTCGTTATTGTAGCATGGGTATTCGTTGTAGCATGCTTATTTCTTGTTGTAGCGTACCAATATGTTTTTGTAGCATGCTAATTTGTTGTAGAATGTGAAATTGTTGCTGTAGCATGCTAATTTGACATTGTAGCATGCTAGTCTGTAACAGCGAGTTACAGATTAGCGTAAAAAAAAGCATAAAACTGGTCATTTTACAAACGGATGTCATCAGAGGTTATTGCTAATTAATCTAGTCAGCCTTTATGTTTTGAAGTTTAAATCATGGGACACAATTGCACTTTTGGAGAACGGTTCCTGAAGGTCCTTGAAGATAATTAATTTAAACCGAATGTACAGTGAAAGGAAGTAAAAATTGTGCTGCTGCTTGTCTTTAGCTGCTTCCTGTTTGTTTCCCGACGGCTGATGCCACTTGGTCCCCGTTTGCAGCCACATCGGGCCCCTGGGGTTCCTTCATCTGTGTGTGTTTGTCTGTGTGCTAATTGACCTTGCAGGGGTTCCATTGATTGCCTCATCTTCTCTGATAGATTATAGGGCTGTTAATGTGGTGGCCACAGCTGTTGTCGCACACACACACTGCTGGACACACACTCTCTCTTGGCACCCCGTTGCAACCAGAACTTCCACAATTATCATTTCTTCTTGTTGAGCTGCAGAGTCGGCAAGATGCAGGAGAGATTGTGGGCTTTTCGTGAAAGCCACAAGGTTGATTCATTGTATCTGAACTTGTGGTCTACAGTCACTAAAGAAATCCCTTGAGTGCAAAGACACAGCAAAGATGTTAAAAGCGGTACTAGAACTGAATGAAACTCCAGGTCTAAATGTGGGACAGGAATATCCATTGGCCAAAGGTACAAATGAAGGTGGTAATAAAGCAGATTCACTGTTCTCTTGTGCTGAAACATCCGGTGTTGCTTCCTTAACACGTTTCCACTTAGATCCAGGAAGGTTTGTCTCCAAACCACCTGAAGAAAGCCAAGCTGATGTTCTTCTACACTCGCTATCCTTCCTCCAACATGCTCAAGATGTACTTCTCTGACGTCAAGGTAAGATGCCGTCGTTTATTACGTCCTCTAACCTCTTATGAACCCTGTCACTGTAGTTCTAAATGTATTTATCTGTTTTATATTTAAGTCCTGTTAGCTGTTTTTGTGTTTTACCCTGAATTCACTGTATTTATTTCCCTTGAGAATATAGAAAGTTTATTGCAGAGAGCTGTCTGATAAAGTCACATATATGCCTTTACATATATATACAAACTAGGGTGCATTAATGTTGATTAATTAATTACAGAGAAAATAATGCGTAAAAAAAAAAACCACAAAAACAATCGCACCTTTCTCAGTTCCATAATTTCTGGCACACCGCTAACACTGATGCACAGTCCAGCCCGGTAGGTGGCAGTAATGCACCTAGAGTCTGTTACTCAACCGCAAAGAAGATGCACAGGACACACCGAGTGATGCCAGTACACAAGAAAGTTTGGTGATGGAAAATGAGACCACATTGAGCTTGTCGGGCAGAAAGTTTTCTTTTAAAAATCTTCCCGATTGCAGCTTGGATAAAAGCGTGGTTGTGTGAAAATTCTACAACAAAGAGTTTTCTAATCACCGCAGCACTTGAAGCCAGCGGCATCACTTCAGTGGAAAACATGGTGCTGCAAGCTAATGTTAGCTACGTGTCCACAGCATCCATTTTTTCTCGCATGATAACGCGCCACATCTGAATATCACCTGCTTGGTGGGTGTGTCACTAGTGGGCCACTAGGTGGTCACATGACAGACCTTCAGTCCGGTATAAACGTCGGACCAACATGGCGGCTCGGTCGCAAACTTTCTGTTTTATTACGAAAACAGTTCAACAAGAAGTATTTCTGAAAGCATTTGAGGTGAGAAATAAGCTGCTGAATCTGTCCTCGTTTTAGTTCAGCGACAGCTAGTTTAGACGCTTGGTGAAAGTTTTGCGATGCGTCAGACCTCTGCTCCCCGTGCCTCATTTGCATAAATTGGACTACTTTATGCAAATGAGCACCGGAACACAAAAAACATGCAGTGCAGTGCATTTCATATAAACAATAACTGGGATGTGAGGAATTTACAGATCCTGTGGACACATACCTTAACGTTAGCTATGACAGCCTTGGTACCGGCAAGCGGTGTAGCCAGCCCATAATAGACCATTTTTCAAGACATTGAAAGTGCTTGACTTTACAAAAAGTCTTAAAATGTTGAATATAATTGCTATAATGGCACTTTTGAGTTTGCAGTAATCTGGGAATGTAAAAGACAGATTAAAAAAATGCAGAAAAATATAAATGAAACAAATATTCTTGTTTAAGTATATGTCTAATCATCGATTCAGCTGTCAACCAATATTTATTTGAATTGAAAAATTGTGCTTCATGTGTCAAACATTGCTATTTGACAAACTTGATTAAATGTGATTAGTTAATTACAAAGCCTCTAATTAATTAATTTCTTTAATCTCGTCCCACTATAATGAACTGAAAGGCAACAAATGAATGAATACAAAATGTTTCAGAGTCCAACAAGTAGGAGTTTTGTCCTTTTTTTTTACCTGATAAGCTAAAATTGCATTATTGTCCATGATAGAGTTCTAATGAGCTCAAGATTCAGACTCAAAGGTAGAAAAGTACAGAAAAGGTCACGTTTGTGCTGTCATTCTGATAAAACCCTCAGAGTAGACGGCCGTAAAGACACAACCGAGACAGAGCAGGAAAAAGAGGAAAATTTCAATGACATCTTTCAATCAGATCTCAAAAACTACACGTGTATTTGTCAGTGACAGGTAGATGGACAGGTGTGTGTCGACATGTGAGCTTGTGGTTACAGTTGGGTTTTTGTTTTTAATTATCACCAACTTTCACTGTTTCATCTGTCTGTAACGCTGTCAGTTGTGTTGTTTCATTAGTGTGTGTGTGTGTGCGTGTGTGTGTGTGTGTGTGTGTGGTGAGACTCTACAGCACAGATGGGAGCTCCAGTCTGTCACATCTTTGTAGCATAATTAGAGTTTCTGGCCCTAATCGGCCCGAGGTTGGAGGGGGGTTGTAACGCCCACTTTCCCTTCTCACACCACACACACTGTAAGAACACACACACACCCACACACACACACACACACACTGATGCTTTCACTCTCGCTAACATGAAATGAGAAGCTGAACTTTCTTTAAACACGGAAGCGGTCATCAGAGTAGAGGCTTTCACTGACGTACGGCAGGGTGAAGCAGGAAACTGAAGAGGAGAAGGGAATAGAAGTGAGAAGGAGAAAGTTCCAGAGGGGAGAAGATGTAAACGAGTGAGTTGGACAGTTTGTAGAAAGTGACGGAGGGAGGAGGGACGACAACAGAACAACAGATTTAAGACAAAGGCGCTGATTGTGTCGCGTTTACAGGCGGCTACGTGTTTTGTAAAGCAGCATACGGCTCCTCGACAGATTCAGGACGCTGTATTCAAATGAGACACACACACACACACACACACACACACCAGCTGCCCTTTGGCTCATATCTGTGCTGACCACTTCCTCGTGGCAGTGCCACATCCTCATCGGCTGCCATGGCAACACGGGTCGCCGGGACACCGGGTTGCTAGGCAAACACAGGGTTGCTAAGCGCACCTGCTTCCACAGAGCCAGAGCCTGATTTGTCATTAACCAGGAGGCCATTAAGTGATCACATCGGACTCACAAAGCAGAGAATTTTGTCAACCAGGACTTCTTAAGGGCTTAAAGTGAAATTCTAATTTAGCTGATGTCGCTTTGAGAACTTTTTTTTCCAGTGAACAACTGACACAGATGATATTAAAATGTAATCTGTTAAATTTAAAATCGGTTTTTTCCACTGACAATATGTCAATATGGGGTTTTTATATTCTGGAAGACATATTATCTATTGTTTTTCAGATGCAAGGCTGAGATATTGTTACTATTTTACGATTATTACTATTATTTTAAGAGTTTTACAGAAACGGGAACTGGTGTGTAAATAACAGGACCATCATAGATTTGTACATGTTGTACAAATCAAGTACATGTACAAAACATAGATACCACATTAAAACTGTTCATCATTCAGTTTCCCAGTTCAACACATTTTCTCACTAAGAGGCAGTTAAGGAGTATTTAAAATAGGCTCTATATACCTACACAAATATATTATGAACTGTGCTTCTGTCTGACCTGTTAAAATCTATTAATTACTATTAGTCCACTGAGTTACATCCAAGTAATTTCAAGGCACAAAAAGATTAATTTCACGTATTAGTGTGTCATTTTGATACAAGAAGATGAGTTTTTAGGAGGAACTCTAAAAGTTACCAGTAATTTCTTCATTGAATTCAAAGCAGTTTCATCTACGTATTTAATACAAACTGCAAAAAATAAAAAGAGAAAGAAAAGAAAAAGCAGGTTGCAAAGTGACAATCACGATTTCTAAACCTCAAGATTAATAGTGAGAATAATGAGTGAAAGAGCTGTTGTTGGAATTTAAACTACAGGGAAGAAAAAGACAAAACAAACTGTTATGTGCTGACATCGGTACTCTATAATCAGCTTAAGGTAGAAATTCAATTATCTGAGTAATATGCTTAATATTGATGTGGCCAAATTAAGTCTGGCTTTGGGCTTTAATTTGGAAAATGAATAAATTCCAACTAATGAGTTAATGTAGAGTTTATCTTTCAGAGATTTGATATTAGCTTTAAAACTTAAGCTAGTCTCCAATCTGTGGCTTTATCTCCAAACTGATATTCAATTAATCTCTTCAATCTCAGCATACATGGATTTAGATTAGAGACGTTTGCAGATGGACGACATTACAGCCTCGATGTGTAGCTGCAGTCAAACGCTGGATTTGTTGGAATGCAAACGTTCTGGAGGAATTTACTGGAAAGTGTAAAAATAAACGACAGCTAAGAATCAGGTTTCCCTCCTGTTGGCTAAGATCAGTGGCAGCGTTGCTATTAGCCCCATTAGCAAGTTTACCGGCAGCTTAATTTGAACGTAATAATGCACCATTTCTTTAAATCCCTCATGTGAAGGCAGTTTGCCCGGAAATGGTAAACTCCTCTACTAAGAGCTAAACAGAGCTAATGGCTTTTTTTTTTTTTTTTTTTTTAAAAAAAAGGAAGAAAAAAAGCCATGAAGTAGCATCAAAAACGGCATCTGATGCTATGAAAAGAGCAAAACAACATTTAAAGGAGTACTTTGCTCAGTGTGACAGCAACAACCCCAGTGGTAGAGAATCTACAAATCTTTACTCGGCCGAGGAATGCGGTGGAGTTATGTGACGATTGCCTTTGGTTTGTCTGTCTGTCTGTCTGTCCGTTACATTACTCAAAAATGGAGCTACGGTTATTAGATAAACTTTTCAAGGAAGGTCAGAAATGACACAAGGACCACCTCATTTAATTATGGTAGTGATGCAGCTGATAGTGTGGTCCATGGATTTGTTCAAGATTTCTGGATCACTAAAAATAGCGGCACTATGTCATTGTAACTATAACAACAAGTGAACGCTACGTCAGCTGCCTGCTGACGATCACATGATTGCGATCCTACTACAAATTGACTGCTGCGGACCACAAATTTATTAAAGAGTTCATCTGTTGGAAATCGCACAACGACTGAGCAATCTTGGCGGAGTACTGCACTCTCTGGGTGCTTTTCTTGTTATATTTTAGACAAAATTTGTCACAAATAGTCATTTTGGTTTCTGCTAAAACAGCTCAATTGTCAGAAGTAACAGATTCTGCTGCTTGTCATATGCAGAATAACATTTATACTACCATTCAAAAGTTTGGGGTCACTCAAAATGTCCTTATATTTGAAAGAAAAGCAGTTTTATTTTTGAAAGTTTTTTTTAGCCTTTTAATGGCTTTATTAGACAGACATAGTTGAGAGGCAGAATGGAAAGTAGGGAGAAGAATGGGGGAAGACCTGCAGCAAAGACCATGAGCTAGAATCGAACCCAGGCTGCATCCAGAACTGTAGCCCCTGTTCATGGGTCGTCCGCTCAACTAGTTGAGCTATTTGGGCACCCAGAAAAGCAGTTTTCTTTCAATGAAGACAAAATTTAATGAATCAAAAATAGAGTCTAAATGTTGTTAATGTGGTAAATGACTATTCTAGCTGGAAACGGCAGATTTTTAATGGAATATCCACATAGGGGTACAGAGGAACGTTTCCAGCAACCATCACTCCTGTGTTCTAATGCTACATTGTGTTAGCTAATGGTGTTGAAAGGCTGATTGATGATTAGAAAACCCTTGTGCAGTTATGTTAGCACATGAATATAAGTGTGAGTTTTCATGGAAAACATGAAATTGTCTGGGTGACCCCAAACTTTTGAACGGTAGTGCATGTAATGCTTTAATGAGTATTTCCAGCTGTATGTGGGGTTTAAACCAACTACACTGATGTGATTTCAATAGTTTTTAGACAACAATGGATCTCAGATTTATGAGGCGATACTTGACAATAAGACGCTCAGACTCATCCTTTAAGAAATGATGGTTTCTTTTATTCCTGTTTTATGCAAACAATAGTTTATGGTGAAATTTAATTTTAATTGCGTCCTAATCCCAGTTAATCCAGCAGATTCCTCAGTGGGAGGAAGCGTGCAGATATTACTGTGCTTAATAAAAACATGAGTCTGGATAATCCTGTTTGTGATGAGTGAAGCTGTTCTTTTCAAGGCTTCGCTGACGTGTGTGTGTCTATGTGTGTGTGTCTATGTGTGTGTCCTGTTTCATTGTCTCATCGCATTCATTACCCTCATCATTACCATATTTCCAAAATCCGGGTCAGTGTCTCTGTCTCCCACCCGCCTCCCCCGGCCTACTCCCCCTCCTCACCAGAACAATAAGTAGCATGTGTTGGAAGGATCAGGCAGATTCACTGTGAGGGAATTAGGACCGAGTGCTCCCCCTAATTGGACCTGAATGGACTTCTGTCTCTGGGAAACTGGTTCTTAAAGACGAGCCTCAGTGTGGGAAGTGGGTTGAGCTGACAACTGACACGTTCACACACACACACGGGATCGTAATTTGCCTTCTGACCAGACAATCATATATGTTAGCACGAGACGCCGAGGTCGCCTCCGCCTCGTCTTCAGAGAGTCAGTGAGAGTAATTAAGACCTCGTTAAGACTGGAGGAGGATTAATTAGATGCTCCCGGCTCGGGGAGCTCCTTCTAACTCTCACTCGTAAGTTCCCTGCCAGCTGAGGTTTTTTTTTTTTTAACTTCCACTCTCACTGACGAACACAAAGCAGCGACGCATTTATCAGCCGGAGCCCTGAAGACTCGCCTCGATAAGCTGAAGTGACATCTCTGCAGGAATCAATTAGCATCCCGTCAATTAGCTGGTTACACAACCAATCTGGAGACATCAGGACGCAAAGCAGCAGCAGCTTGTCCAATGATTTAACTTCAGAAATGAAGTGTTTGAATCAGAATGTATTTAAATCTTCATTGTAAAGGCATTTTCATGAAGGTTTAACTGTGAATTACGGCCAAACATTTCACAGCTCTGCATCAAAAGCACACACTGCTGTAAAACTCTGCATGAATCAGAGGAAAACTGCTTCACGGCCTCCACATGCAAACATGCTGCAGCTGCTTTAATGTCTAGTAAAGCAGAAACGACCCAAAACATAATTTGAAAAGTTCCTACAGCAGCAGCTATTCCTCCAGGATCCACAGGAAACCTTCAGCGTTACAACTCGGAGATTTCTGTCGATGGTGCACATTCACCGTGTCCTCTGTGAAATGTGCCGAGCTACGAGCAATCTGCTTGATTCTTAAAGGATGTTTGCCCTTCCACTGTGGCCTGGGGGGAGGCGGCCACCCTGACACTTTCTCTGACACTCTCTCTTTGCCCCTTTTCGCTGTAAACAGAAAATGGCATTCCTCAAACTCAGCGTTTTGCCCCCCCAGCCTCCATTCTCTCTCTGTCTTTTGTCTCTTTTTTCGGTTTCTGCTGATTGTGATGAGCTGGATGGGACAGCGGCTGGTGGATGAGAAATACACTTTATGGTTTCTGTTTTGCCTGAACTCATCGAGTCAAACAGAAGAAAAAAAAAAAAAAAAAAAACAGAAGAGAAAAGACTTCTGAGCTGGATGCAAAGATTACAATGAATTCTAGATTTCTGGTTGAAGCAGGATCATGCAGATCATTTTCAGGGAAATTATCAGAGCTGTTGATGTTTGCAACATGTAGTTTAATTAGCTACTGGAAAAGGCAACTGTTGGATTGAACCGTGCTACAGCCAACCAAATCTAAGAATTACGCAGCCAATGCAAACTTTAGTATCGCCGCTCTTTCTACAAGGGTTCAGGATTGGCAACTAAAATCTGCTCCCTCAACGTTTAAAGCAATATTTTCACATAGACAGTGGTTCAAATGCTGCTTCTTCTATGTTGTTCAGGTCCAGTCGTCCAGCTAACCATTGCTTTGCTGCTCTCTTAGCTTGGAAGTTTATGTCTTATAACCTGATATTTAAGATAAACTTATCCCTGTGACTACAACTAAAAACCCCTGTAGCCCAGAAAGGCCGCCATCAAAAATAATTTATACAACTGTTTTGAAACTGAATAGAATACAATAGACTAGAATAGAAATAATTTATTAATCCCAAAGGGGAAATTCTGTTGTTACAGTAGCAAGTAGAAAGAGGTAAAGTGTCCGCCAAGGCTGCTCAGTCATTGTATGATTACTAAAATACACAATGCACAATAAAGTGTAAAATACACTATGAATAAAAAATAATGAAAAACAACAAAGCAGAGAGGCTGAGAGGTTTGGTAAACTTTTCCTTGGAAAAAAATATATATATGACGACTAAGAAAAAAAAAATCTATGAATTTGCAACATTTTTGATACAAGAAAAGATTAAAGTGTGATTAAAGCGAAAACTATTCTGGTGCACTGCAGTTCCTGTAACACACACGTGCACTCGACTCGTCAACCTGTTGTAAACGCTGCCCTAAAGGTGGAAAAGAGACCGTTTTATTTTCTTAACGCCAAATCTATGGGACGTACAGCAACCTTAGATACGTGCCAGTTTCTAACTTCCAGTACAAACAGTTCTGCTAATTATGCATGGCTCTATTATTATTGATGAATTATAGTAAATACAATAATAAATACATATTAGGCTTTATTGTTGTTATCCGTGGAGCCGTTTGTGTGTTAATTGCTGAGTTATCACGCTGCTTCCGTGCATCTCTTTTGTGGGTCAAATACCCCCCACCACCACAAACACACTTTCCCTCCTGTCACTGCTTTGTAAAACCAGCTCTCTCACACACACACACACACACACACACACACACACACGCACACGCACACACACACACACACACACACACACATCCTTCCCTGTGACTGCTGCTGAACAAATATCTGTTTCCCCTCCATCGTCTACATTCCTGCTGCTTCCATCCACGTCTGTCTTTCTCCCTCTCTCTCTCTCTCTCTCTCTCATCCCTTGTTCCTGTGGGACAATGTCTTGTAACAATACCGAGTTTAATCTCCGTGTCAAAGCCGTTTTTCCCCTTCACCGAACACACACACACACACACAGACTTTCACTGTGCTTTTCTGCGTGTTGTTGTTTCCTCTGAGGAAGCGATGGAACCTCGGAGCTGTTTCTCCAGATGTCGCACCGACTATCATGGAAACTATTTACTGACAACATGCTCGGGAAAAATAGATTTAACACTTTCATTTAGGGCGGTCAGACTATGTAAAAAAAAAAAAAAAAAACACTGCTGCATATTATCTCATTAAAACAGCAGCAACACAGTGATCAAATACAGGAAAGGTGAAATTACAAGAAAACCTCATCTAATTTGTCAACCGCCTGAAATTAATTACTTAACATGTTTGAAATCTAATTCTCTATAAATCAGATTAGATATTTTAAAACATTTTTAACACATACTGGGAGCATCGAGGGACCAGGAGCAGTGTTTGCCAGTAAATGTCGATTCGATGACGGTGCAACAAGGAGGGAATATTTGGGAAATTGTTGTTTGATTCACCACATGAAGAGAATTCATCACATTTTAGTGACTAATGAGGTGGATAAATGGGAATATATGAGACATTAACGTGTGTTTGTTGTCTTCCATCCACAACGCAAATTATACATTTCGTTAAATTACATTTCTTATAGCTGACACTAGAAATTAAACTTACTGATCCATAGATTTTAATACAGGGGGGTCTATACCAGGGGTGTCCAACATACGGCCCGCCAGAGGGTCCAATCCGGCCCTGATTTTGCAAAGTTTAAAAATTATAGAGGTGAAAATAAAACCTTATTGTTAAAAATATTTAAAGACATTGAACATTGTGCAATACAATGTGACTCAGCAGTTTCAGTACGACAGTTTGATTTGGTGGAAGCCTGTCGTTGATGCACTGCCACCACTTTTATGCATTTTGCATGTATAAATTTTTACAATGCAGGAGGACAACTTAACCTTTTCTTTAATAGTTCCCACTTTAGTTTGAATGCTGTCAGTTCATGTGGTCAGGATTACTACACAGACGTAGAAATGAATGCAAATTTGAAATGACTTTTAGATCTTGACAAGATGTAAAATATTATATTGTTCAGTTCCAGATGCCTGCGACTAAATGTTTTGTGCCTTTGTAGACACTGATCAGTAAGTTGTAATGTGTTAATGATAAACTGGGGCATAATACTGTTGAAATTACACTTAAAAAAAGATCAGGTTGATTATAATGTTCTGTAAAAAAAAAAAAGATTGGACCCTACACTCTTCCATAAGTGGGTCAACAATGACCCATATAAGAATTCATGCGTTTTTAATTCATTTGTCATTTTGGCAAAGAACAATCATTTTTATTATTGTTTGTATTACATTTTTGTCCACACAAGAATGATTTCACGTTTGTTTATTTTTCACTTTATAACAGATTCTGAATATTTTGATGATTGAAAAAGAAAGGAAAGAAAAACATCCATTTTGTTGACATTTGTCCACTCTTTTTCTCTAGTCGTTGCTGCTCTCTGTCCCTCCAAGTTTGTGCATTAACTCTTCTATGATATTATCAGTAATAAATACCTTGCGGTAGTCACATAAATATTACAATTTCTTTAAAAGCACAAAAGGTAACTTAAAAATTTCAATGGAATCATATTAAAAACATGTTTTTTTGAGGAACAGGTTCAAAATAAAATAATCCACTTATGCATCTAAGGATTCAATGTCAACATTTTCAAAATGTACTTTTTTGCACTGAAACAAAACTAAACATTTTAAATTTATCAGTTATGTTGTGTTTTAACTAGTCCGGCCCAATTAAGATCAAATTGGGCCCTGATCTACACCATCTTTCTACTTTTTAAAATTCATTTTGAACAATGTCTAAAATCCTTTCTTTATATCATTCTGTCATTGTTTTTTTTATTTCAAAAACAAGAAAACATATGAGTGAAGTTGTAACTGCACGTCGAATTAACTCTGCAAAGCATAAAGCCATGTGAGCATCACACTGAGTTCCAGCTGAAGGCAAATGAGACAAAATACCATCATGCAAATCAGTAAAAAGCAAACATCAGGCTGAGCTTTAATCCATCTACAGCCACAAACAGGAACCAGCAGCCAGCAGTAAATCTAGTTTTATCTTATGACTGTAAATCATCAAACCTTTACACTTCAAAATCAAACCTAAAAGGCTTAAACACTCAGTGTTTAGTGACAGAGAAAGACTTTTTCATGTTAGGAATTCTTTTTCTACACATGTGCATCTAGTTGATGGCCCGGGAGGCAGTTTTCTATAATTGACTGATTTTAATTCTACGTGTTTTTGTTTCTGCAGTTCAATCGCTGCATCACCTCCCAGCTGATCAAGTGGTTCAGCAACTTCAGGGAGTTCTACTACATCCAGATGGAGAAGTTCGCTCGGCAGGCCATCAACGAGGGCGTCACGGCCTCCGAGGAGCTGACGGTGGGAAGAGACGCCGAGCTGTTCAGGGCGCTCAACATGCACTACAACAAGGCCAACGACTTCGAGGTGAGTCCGCTTGTTTCAGAGGCGAGGAGGTTCACGTAGAGGCCGACAATGAGTCCGGAGGGAGAACACGCTGCAGATATTCTCCTCAGTTTTCATTTTATTCTGTTATCAAGTGCTGCTGGATAACCGAAATCTAAAGTGCTATTTTCTAACTGTAATTGATGCTTTTAAAACTTATTGGACTGAACCAAATCATTTCTCAATGTGAGGCTAGTTTTGCTCAATGTTTGTTAATTGAGTGAAAACCAGTAAAGGGGGTTTGCTCAATTTAATCAATGTCACATTTCATTCTTTGCTTTTTTATTTTGTTAAATACACTACCATTCAAATGTTTGGGTTACTTAGAAATGTCCTTATTTTGTAAGAAAATAAGTTCTTTTTTCAATGAAAATAACATTAGATTAATCAGAAATACAATCTAGACCAGTTCAATTTGATCTCAAGTGGGTTGGACCAGTAAAAACATGAAATATTAATCGATAAATAACAACTCCAAATTTTCCCTTGTTTTAGTCCAATAAAGTACATTCTGAAAATGCTCGCATGCAGAACATTATGAACAAACTAAAATTTCTTAAGAAGAATAAATTAAATTTCAACAGTATTATGCCCCAGTTTATCATGTTACATATTACAACTTCCAGATCACAGAGTATCTACAAAGGAGCAAAACATTTAGTCACAGGTATCTGGAACTGAATGATGTAGTGTTCCAGTTTATGATCAAAATGACAAAAGTCAGACAAAAAAAGATGAAATATTACAAAAATGAGATGCAAAAAGACAAAAAATGAGACAAATGACACGAAAGAAACCCAAAAAGAGACAAAAAAGTTAGAAAGCAACAAAAAAAATGAGGAAAAAAGGAAACACAAAATGACAAAAGTGAGAAACAAAACAAAAACATGAGACGAATGACAAAAATCTGAAAAAAAGGCAAAAAACAAAAACGACAAAATTTTACAAAAACAAAACACGAAATGACAAAAGAACAATGAGCAATATAGTATTTTACTTTATGATCAAAACAACTCGTCGTGGTCAAGAAAATTTTTTGAATTTATAGTTTTACAAATTTACAATTTGCAGTTAATGTATTCTCTGTAAATTTCACACTTTACAAAGTTGTCCCGCGGGCCAGATTGGACCCTGTGGCGGGCCGGTTTTGGTGCCCAGGCTGTATGTTTGACACCTATTATCTAGACATTGTTAATGTGATAAATGACTATTCTAGCTGGAAACAGCTGATTTTTAATGGAATATCTCCATAGAGGTACAGAGGAACATTTCCAGCAACCATCACTCCTGTGTTCTAATGCTACATTGTGTTAGCTAATGGTGTTGAAAGGCTAGTTGATGATTAGAAAACCCTTGTGCAGTTATGTTAGCACATGAATAAAAGTGTGAGTTTTCATGGTAAACATGAAATCGTCTGGGTGACCCCAAACTTTTGAACAGTAGTGTAGGTCTGAGGTTTTCTGTATCCATGGTTTTAAAGATGAAGATTTAATTTAAGACTCCCAGAATTTCCAACAGCTTCTCAGCTCACTTTGAATTAAAACTGAATTCAGCACAACTCAAACGTCCTCTACCAAGTCAGCTGTTCAGAGCGCAACAGTCACCTCACGATTCTGCTGAGGTGTGGATGTCGCAGAGTGTGTGTGTGTGTGTGTGTGTGTGTGTGTGTGTGTTCGATGAGGCGAAAGAGGACGCCGCTGGAGGCGAGGGTGTCCTTGTCAAAGCGATTTGCAGAAGTCACATTCCCTCCCTCACTTTTTCTCTCCCAATATTGGTCTAAGGGGACCTGAGGGCCCTTAAACTATCCGACGTAACATCAGCAGCATTTAGATGTCCATTAACACACACACACCTCACTGCTGACACACACACACTTCTGTTTCTGCTTACGGAGACAAACGTCGACGCGTGAATGTATAAAGAGAAAGATCTGCAGACACAACACACAGACATGAATCCTATCTGGAGCAATGACAGCAGCTTTGCATACTTTGCATAACAAGAGTCAGGTAGCTTTTCACAGGTGTGTATGTAAAGAGCATGTACAGGAAACGGACACACACATGCAAATGGTTTATGTGTGTGTTTATTCTGGCTGGTTATTTTTAGGGAGCGTCAGGGTCGAGGTTCAGACGGGGGTCAGCGGCAGAAGAGCAGCGAGGGCGTTTAGTTCGCTGGACCGTGAATCAATCACACTTTCAATTGTACAAACTTTAGAATCTAATGTGCACGCTTTATTGGCTTTCATTTTGTTTCGTTGCATGTGAGCGCCGTATGAAAATCAACCTGGAGACATTTGAAACCCGAAAATGAGACATTCAAACTAGTGAAAAATCAGTATCTTGTACTTTTTGCGTGAGGACACCTGGTCCTGTATTTGCAAGCCACGACTCTTTTCGAAACTCAACTTCTGAATCTGCAACTTTGCATTGAGGTCATGGCGAAAGTAGTAAATTTGCATTGTGCAAGTTGTAAATGTTTGATGGATTTAGCAAAAAGTTCATTGATTTGATTGGATCCATCTGGTTATTAGACACACGGAGCCAAACCAAGATGGTCGTAGCTGATGGTTCATACAGGGGGTCCTCGGTTTACGACGTCCTCAACTTACGGCATTTCGTCGTTATGTTGGAACTGGTTACGGATGGGTCCTCAGTTTATGATGTATAGCGTTTCATCATTACGTCAGAACTGGTTACGCGGAACTAGTTGGTGAGCGGAGTGGTGCAGCGCCATAAGATGATTTTGTTTACATTCACCGGTTGTACGCCACCTTGGATTGTGCTACATTTGCTAACTTTTTGCCCTTCAAAGGGACCTTATCATATCAAGTTGTAAAAACAGTGCAACATATTCTGTTTTCTTCTTGTAAAATGACTCGTACATGCATCAAAGTCATTGGTATTTATGACTTTTCCCAAGGACTGATCGATATCGTGATGCACGTAACGGCTTTGTTTACATTTTCGACGGAGTTCCGACTTATGGCAAAAATCGACTAACGTCGGGCCATAGGAGCGAGGCTCCGACCCCCTGTATAAGAAACTGATATAAACACCTAAAGAGTTGCAGTTAAACAGCTGCAAAGTAAAGTCAGAACAAGACCATGAAAAGAGCACCAGAAAAAGGTTGTTTGCAAACGTTCCTCTACATTTTCTTCCCCTCAGTCGTCCCTTTGCCTCCCTCCTTCCCTGAGGGAACATTACTGGCTGGGGACCCTCTCTCCCTCTTCCTCCCCCTCTCCCTTCTCCTTCCCCTTCCTCCTCCCCCTCCGTCAAACTCAGAGGCGTGAAACTGGAACCGCGGCCGATTCAGCAAGTCTCCTGACGTACACTCAAGTCTTCTCCTTTTGCCAAATTTAGCATCATCACAGTTCCACCTTGGTTTGTCCCCCATCACACCTCCATCCCTCCCCCTGCCTCCCCGTCCTGATGAATGTGTCCTCTATCAATATGTTCTCTCCGTCACCTCCTTCGTGTCCTTTGTCCTCTCTTATTGTTGCAAATCTTCTTAGTCCTTTTCCTCTTCTGGATTTCCCTCTCTGCTTTTGTCTCACATTTACGCCCCAGCAGCTTTTATATTTCTCCCTTTTGTCAGATTATTATTAAGTCGGCTGCACGATGTGATGTTTTCCTGCTAAAATAACTGTTCCAAGCTTGTGTCATTAGTAAACACACATCCAGCATTTTAAGTAGTGGTTGCTGCTGAAAGGTAAGTGTCACTGGTTGTGTGTGTGTGTCGTCTTCCAAAGCTGGCGTAAACAGGCCTCAGTAATTATAGCAGCTTCATTAATTACCTCCTCGCTGCCTCTCCAGTCACATTCTTTCAACTCTTCTTTCTTGTTTACCTCTCCATCCCGACTGCATCCTCTCCTCCTTCCCCTCCCTCGGCTCGACAACTATTTGCCGCTAATTGCCGCTCGGCCCACTAACTAATGAGGAAGGAGGCTGGAGAAAGGGAAAGGAAACGGGGGAATGGTCTCATCTTCAAAAAAAAAAGTGGGAAAACAAAAAGAGACAGAGAGAGATTTTCCTTGCCAGGACACTCAGGGAAAGGTGTCAGCTTCTAGCTTCTGCCAAGAGGCTGAGCAGTGCTTCCTCTCTTTCTTTATTTTTTTTTTTTTATACTGAGAACAGATTGACGAGTTGTTGGTTCAGTCTGCCAGCAGCGTCGGGCCTGGCGCTGCTAACTCGCCTGACGGAGTTTATTAGGTTTTTACTGCGACTACACCTACACGCCGACGCTGCATGAGAATGTAAAGTGGAAGAAGCGAGGCCTGCGGAGTGGAGAAGATAGAAGCTGAGAGGAGGTGAGGAGGGACAAAGACATTTTTATGAAGCCTTCTAGAGGACGTTCTCATCTTTCCAGTTCAAGGATCCTCGCTGGCTCTGTCAGCACCAAACGCCGTCACAGCTGCGCCTCACACATCCACACATGTCGACACACACAAACCCATTTGTGTTGGTCTGAAAGAGCGCAGAGTCGCCCTTGAAGGGAAGGTGTGGCGCTACCAAAACCTGCCCTCCCCGACTTTGAACGACACTCTCAGAAACACACCTGGAGGCCAGCGAGTGGTCACACACTCACATTTCAGGGCTATCTGGTTTCACAAGCTGTGCACTTCATGAAAGGCTAAACTTCTCATGTCTTTCTCCGCCGGTTTAGACTCTTTGTCATCCTCTCTCTCTCCTTATTCATCTATTCACTCATCTTTTCCACTTCCTCTTCATGCGAGACCACTGAAAGGAAGGTGCACTCGACTCCCAGGAATCAATTCTGAAAGTGGGATTTCTATTAGATTCTCTCTGCTCATAGAAAAAAAGAAAAAATGCCTCGGTTCTGAAGTTTGGATTCATTATTTCTAGTTTTTTTGTTATGAATCCACACAGAAGGAAATATTAAAGACGTGTCTGTGTCAGTTCATTACCCTTAAGTTTGTAATTTTTTTCATCGTCCGTCTTTGTGTTGTCCTCAGCTCCTCTAGTCGTAACCTACCCGGGAGGCGAACACAGTAATGGATCAGCCTTTAGAGAGAAGGCGGATTTCAAAGACTACACCTGTCCTGCTTTCTTTGTCCCTCCGCCCTCCTCTAATCTCTGCCTCCTTTAGAATCAAGAGCTTCGACTAAATCTCATAGTTGCTTCACGTGGTGCTGAAACAAGCTTTTGATGTCTCAAATGTTGCATCTGAAACAGAACATTATCTCAAAGCACCCAAGATGTTCCTAAAAGAATAAAAAAAATAAATTTAATTAAAGTGTCTTCAGGGAATCAGTTCAAATTAAGGAATCCTAGTTGAGAAATGAGGCCTTGGACATGATTAGGTAGTAAATAAGATGTAGGTGGGACAGATTGATTATGGGTCTTTTGGATTATCATGGCTGATATTTGGCACGTCTCCAAATATTGGTAGCAGTAAATTACCAGTACTCTGACAAGGCTGCTCAGCCATGAGGGTATTATTTCCAACGGATAAATCCCAATAAGTCTGCAGCTGTGAATTTGTAGTAGGACAGCAATCATGTGATCGTCAACAGGCAGCTGATGTAGTGTTCACTTGTTGTCATAGTTACAGTGATGCCGTGCTGCTATCTTGCAATGATACAGAAACCTTTAACAAATCCATGGATCTAGACTATTAGCTGCATCCTGCCAAAATCTAATCAATTGGTCCTTGTGTCATTTCTGACCTTCCCTGAAAATTTCATCCAAATCCATGTCCATTTTTGAGTAATGTTGCTAACAGACAGACAGACGGCGAAACGTACGTCAATCATCACATAACTCCGCCGTTCCTTGGCAGAGTAATTATAATAACATTCTACTGAGTTGCGTTGCTAAATCCAGTTCTAAATTGGACCGGTGTGTGGACGGACACTTCACACTGACATCCTGCACATTAGTGTTAGCACTTATTATGCTTGTCTAACTTTAAACAGGAGGCAATCTTCCTCCTTGACCACGAGCACTGAACTGCATAATGTTGAAAATATGATTATTACATCACTGCATTTCCCACTAAACTATTTGCTAATCAAATTAGTTGTATATGCAAATACATTCCTTGGAAACAAAGTTGTAGACACACACATAATCTATGAGAACGCACACTCTGCTGTCGTTCAATGTCATCAAGAATAACACAAAGTCTTCTTCCTCACTGTCGCTGCCTGACAGAGAGCCTACAGACAATACCACCTGCCAGTTTCTGTCACTATAATTATAGCTATCTGCCTGCAGTGTGTGTGTGTGTGTGTGTGAGTGTGTCTGTGTGTGAGTGTGTGTCTTAGTATTCCAGTTGAGAAGAAGAAGGCATCATCTTTGTCACTGATCCTGATTGGAGTCACGAGGGGGGCGGTGCATGAATGTATGTGTGTATTTGTGTGTATTTTCCTCCTGTAAATGTGTGTTTTGTGTGTGTGTGTGTGTGTGTGTGTGTGTGTGTGTGTGTGTGTGTGTGTGTGTGTGTGTGTGTGTGTGTTGTGCATGCAGTGATTCCCTTCCCCTGCCCCAGCTGTCTCCTTAGCTTTAACAATAGGCCTGCTAACAAAGACGTGGCCTTCAGCCTCATCATGTGATCCAGTGGTCTGCAGCTCTCAGTCAGATGACCCACACTATTGTCCTCTATGGGCGACACACACAACCGCAAAACACAAGGAAGCTCAGAGCGCACACGCCAATCCAAGGAAGCGCTGCACGTGTGTGAACGGCCAGCGTGCACAAAGACACTCGCACCGATCGCACGCCAAATGAAGATACCCAGTGATGAGATAGTGAGGACAATCTCAGGACGCAGACCTTCCTCTAGTCACATGGAGTCAAACAAAGAAACTTTATTGTCATTGTCCTGGTGACAGTGAGATCAGACTGACTGACAAAAGAGCAGCTGAGAAAGGAAACATATTGCCGATGTCCTGGAGGAACCTCCAGTCTCCACTTCTACCTTCACTTTCACATTTGCTGACTAAAACGTATCAAAAAGAAGCCGTGACCCTGAGGCCCAAATATTGTTGAGGTTGAGACAAAAAGCAGCTCAACTATATTTGTGCTGTTAAAGCGTCACATTTTTCCAGCTCGGTTTCCTTCCTCACATTGGAATGGCTGCTATCTGCCTGCTGCAAATATGGGTGAGTGTGTCAAAGAACACCTTGCCAGAAGGTTACTGTCAGCTTTATTTATGTGCATTGTGTGAGGAGCAGCAGAGGAACACAACCAAAGCCCCGGACGGCTGCAGCGACCACATAAATTAAGGAGCTCGGTAGCTTGTGGTTTTACCAGATACCCTTAAATGTTTAAATTCAGTCTGCCATGCCAACATCAGCAGAGGACAGGTATAGACAGCAGGTGTGGGGGAATATGAGTATCAAACCAAAACAACCATGTTTTGGACACAACTCTAGGCGTGTCCTTTAATACAGCAAGAATGTAAGAAAAAATAAAGGAAAACAGATTCAGATGAGTCACTAAAGATTATACCAAAGTCTAGAGGTGTGTGCATGAACCACATCTGACACATCCAGGCTTTCTTTGAGAAAGATTAAACCTAGATCATCTGGATGCTGGTTATCAACCAGAAGAATTCTGGTAGACAGCTAAAATCATGTGCTAAAATATTTTCTCACTCAATGCAGCTGCTGATTTCTGGCATGAAAAACGTACAGTAAAGCTGGTAAAACTCAGTTTCCTACATTTGAATATGATAATGTATTTATGGTTAGATATAGCAAAGTTAAATCAATGTTACTGACTGTTGAACATTCTCTGTGATCAATACCAGTAGACTTATTACATTTCTAACAAGAAAAGCATTCAGAGAATGTAGCACTCCGCCAAGGCTGCTCAGTCGTATTCCAATGGCTAAAATCTTGAAAAAAATGTGTGGCAGAAATCACGGCAACATTGAGCCATTTAACATAGATGTACCCACCAACAAAATGACCTTGCGTTGAGCACAGGCATGTCTTATGCATGTCTATGTTATGGACGGATACCGAATCATTTGCAGCGGGCAGCAGTATTTGAAGCACTATTGATGAAGTTCCCGTTGAAGGAGAAGCGATGGAAAAAGAGTAGCGAGAGAGAAAATGCACTACTCTTGTGTTTTGGGTGTTTGTATTTTCCTGCCAGCATGTGTGTGACTAAAGCCAGGTCTGATAGCAGAGAAAGCGAGAGAGAAGGAAAAAGGAAGCAGATGCTTGTGTGCTGGCACAAAAATAATATGTCCACTCAGTCGCACACATTCACACAGTGTTTGCTCAGTCCACAGGAGCAGCACATGAAGGAGTTCCAGTATTGTCTTTACGATGGACAAATACTCTACTGACCAATGGCAAAGTGGACGTCAAGGCCACAGAGCACATGAATGACAAAAAAGGAGAATACAATTAGATTCTCAAGGTTAGTTTTCGTGTGCTTCAGCTAAATTAAAAAGAGCGGTATGCAAACCCTAGAACAGCAGTTTGAAAGGGAGATGGTAAAAAAAATGAGCAATGACAGGCAAAGCATGTAAATGTAAAAGCTTTACTGGTAAGTCCCCAAACAGCTGAGTAAACAGCATCAACATGTCCTAAATACAGTGTCTAAAGTATTCAACCTCCACACTGGAAGTTTTATCCTTTTATTGCTTCTCAACATTGGTCAGTTTAATCTGGCTGACAAGAATTTACTAAAAAGCTGCCTTCAATGTCAAAACAGATTTCTACAAAGTAACGGAGGCTAATTGAAAATAGAGCATACAATAAGTGATTGCATAAGTATTCGCCCCTTTCAAGTCAGTATTCATTAAAGACAACTGTGGCCACAATGACAGCACCGAGTCTTTGAGGATAAGTCCCCATCAGCCTTGCACATCAGTACACTGCAATTTCCTTTCATTTTTCTTGGCAAAACCGTTTGCACAGGAATCCTAAGTAAATAGAACTTGTCAAGTGGAGACACTAATTCTCAGTTGGATTGAGGTCTGGACTCTGACTCTGCCTTCAAAACAGTCACCTTGTTGTCTTTAAACTATTTCTGAGGATCTTTGGCTGCTTGCTTCGGTTCATTTTCTTAATGAGAAACAAATCTTCCCCAAGTCTCAGTTCTCTTCAGACTGCATCAGGTTGTCCTCTAGGATTTCTCTAGACTTTGCTGAATTCATTTTACTCTCTACTTTTACAAGTCTTCCAGGACCTGTTGCTGAGAAGCATCCCCACATCATGATGCTCCCACCACCATGCTTTACAGTGAGGATGGTGTGCTTGTGATAATGTGCAGCATTTGGCATCCCACAAACTTAGTGTCTATTCTGGTGGCCAAAAAGCCCAATCTTAGTCTCCTCAGACCAAAGAACCTCCTTCCAGTTGACTTCAGAGTCTCCCACATGAACTCTTGTCCAGATTTGATTTGAGCTTTTTTGATCAGTGTCTCTTTGTTTCCCACAACGTTTCAACTAGTGAAGACTACTAATAATTGTATGAACAGTCTCTCTTATCTCAGCTGCTGGAGCTTTATTCATGGTCCAAATTCCTTCCATTTCTTCATGATGGATTCAACTGGACTCCATGAGATATTCAGTAACTCGGAAATGTCCCTGCATCCATACCATGACTGACGCTTTTCAATAACCTTTTCATGGATTTGCTTGGAGTGTTCTTTTGTCTTTATGATATCCAGGAGTACTGATCGATCAGTGACTGGACCTTAGAGATACAGGTGTCTTTGTACTACAATCACTGAGACACACTGACAGACCTCAGATTATCTAAATTTCACTAACTGTTGGACTTCTAGCACCAGCTGGTCACATCTGTGTTGAATCAGGTGAGCTACATTCAGGGGAATTAATACTTCTGCAATCACATATTTTATATTTTCAATTAACCAATAAGAAATCTGTTTTCACTTGGACATGAAAGGGTCTTTTTTTGTAGATTCCTGTCAAAAAAAAAAAAAAAGTCAGAATAAATTGACCATGATTCAATGCTGAATAGCAACAAAAGAGGAAAACTTCCAGGGGGGGAAGGTTTTTGTACACCGTAGACATAAAACAGAAGGAACAAGACAAACATGGTCTCTTTCTGTCTATACACGTTGAGAAACAAACATATGGTGTTTGTATAGTGATTTCTTAAGAGCCCAGTATGTGCTTTTGTGCAAGACAGTAAGTGAGGAAGAATAAGAAGAGCAGGCAGAGAACCATATGGAAAGGTAACAGGTAGAGTCAACTGAGGACATGCAAACACATGAACAGCCCAGACGTCTCCATCAGTCTCATGGTGACAGTGTAAAGAGAGAAAACATGAATCCCCTTGATGTAGGGAGCTGGAGAAAGAGGAGTGGCTTATAGTCACAGAAAAAAGGAGAGAAGAGGGTGAAAATAGAAGACGACAAATGAGGTATAGGATGCAAAAGAAGAAGGAAAATAAAATAAGAAAAACTGGCGTGCTGGAGACGACACAAGGGCACAAACTCTTATCTTTTTATGAGTTTACCTTCCTGTAAAACAGGAGGCTTATTGCAGAGGTTATTTAAGTGCGAGTTTCATTTGCCACCACCATTACCACACATTTTCTGTCTGAATGCTGCAAAAACATCTCAAGAGTAACCAAGTCTGTAAATTTTCACAGTTTTTGATTCCCATTAGAAGCTCTTTTTTTAAACTAGTTTGAAAAATTATTGTTTTACTTAATTTAAGCTGAAGATATACCCACCTATTTCTGAATCTGTTCTACATTATCAGACTAAATAGAGGTTTAAATGTAGAACTAAGGTCAGTGGATTTTGACTGCTGCTTCAAAAAGAGCAGCGACACACAGGCAGACTCCGGTATCACATTACAAATGATGTTCAGCATGACAAATCAAATTGAACAATATTTATGGGTTGTCACACAGGCCTGAAGCCTTGGTTTAGGTTTAATAAAATGCCTTTGTTTGGAGGAAGAAGAGGTTTTTAACTGATATATTTCTCAGAAATCTCATCAGGGGGCTTAAACTGGGAGAGATGCTGATTATGTTTAGATTCAAATTTTGTGAAAAATTGATTTCTCTGCTCACACAAGGGTTTTATGTGACTTATGTGACAATATTCTCGATGAAAAGAACAAAATATATTCTACTCGACCCACGTTCTTGTCAATGTAAATAACTTGAGCCTATTTAAAGTTTTTATATTTTGGATGTGTGAAAATGGGGCAATGTCTCCATAAAGAAGTAACCTACTTATGAAGGGCTCTCCTTTATTCTAAAAATATTTTTAGTGCAACACTGCCCTTTTGTGCTCATGGCTTGCACTGTAAAAAAAAAAAAAAACACTAAAAAAACATTACTAAATTAGTCAAACAGACGTCACTGTTGCTAAGTGCTTTTTGTTGTGCAGTGTCTGCACTTCTTCATGTTTTCAGGTTTGGTTTGCATTTCTGCAGATGCTACTCTTTCTTATTCTTTCCTTCTTATTCCTGTTCATGCTAACAATACAGATTTTCTTCTTTGCGCCAAAAAAACAGCTACAACTGTAAATTGCATCAGAACAGCAAATTTAACTGTGAGCTTCTCCTAAATCAAACTATTGAAAAGTTTGCATTAAAAACTGTTTGTAGTGGAATAGTTTCAGGATTAATCTTGTGTTTCTCCTGCAGAAACAGAGGTCGCTTAACATTGCTAAAATGCAGCTGACAGTGTGACAGAGATGCAGACGATGAAACCAAAAGGCAAATGTAGATAAATTTGCAAATGTAAATGACAATAGCTGCAGTACAGAGGAAATTCACTGAGGACCAGCAGCAAATGCAAAAGCGGGTAAAGGCGCCTTAATGCGACCGACGTTTCTTGATTACTTTTCACTTCAAATATCATAAAGCGAGTCTGAGGAGTTTGCTGTGATGTATGATAAACACTCGGGTGATTTCTCATATGACTAAATTTCCAACAAGAGATCAGGGAGGGATGAACCGATGAGTGGAGGAGGGAGGAAGGAGGGGAGGCGTCCCAGTAGGCCTCTTTGTTGGGCAGCGATTTAGAGATTTACAGGCTCTTGTCCTTCTGTGTGTGTGTGTGTGTGTGTGGTATAGTGTGTGTGAAGGAAGAGTAATTGAGCCTCCCTTCATCCAATATTTACCCACCAAACCGGAGCAATCATGCGAATTATGTTTACTGGGAACCAAGTGTCTTTCTTCCTCTTTATCTTTCTTTCTCTTCCCACTTTCCCCCATTCCTCCCTCTGCCTCTCTCTCCTGGCAACTAGACGCCATATCGAGATGCTCGCCAGGACTAAATCACACAAACACACACCACGACATGTTTCCACGACTTCAGAGGACAACACAATGATTACACATTAATTCCTTGACACTACTCACCTGACCGTGACCATACAACATGTCTTCACCTTGATGTCTAATCATGTACGTTATAGGGACCAGTTATACGTCCCAATTGAGAAGCCAATCCCCATAAAGTGATTGTCTAAACAGACATAAGTCCCCACAACATTAGTAATACCAACTCACACAAACACTCGCACACACGGGGAAAACAGGCCCATCTGTATTGATGATGGCCTAATTTAGATCTCTTTATTGGACTGATTTACGATGGCCAGACAAATCTGGGCATCTGGACCCAAGTGTGTGTCTGGGTGTGTGTCTGAGAGTGTGTGTTTGTTTGTCCAGTGGAGCTGACACCTAACCGGACACAATATCCTCCCTGCTTCACTGCACTCTTTCTGCTTGTGTTTCCCTACCTCTGTGAGTCAGCGCTGTCCTCTGTCGTCTTGTTTCAGCACTTTGAGATTCTCCGTCGCAGCGATGACACCCGTCGTCCTGAGACATTTTCGAAACAACGATCATCACACCAAACCAGGCAACAGCCGCTGCAACACAAATACGACAGAACAGGCCAATTCTAGGTCAAGGTCACTGTGTCTATGAGAGATAATCAATTACCAACACAAAAACATGCGATAAGGAACAAGTGTAAAAGAGTTGGGGAACACCACTCCTGTTTTATGTATTAAGGATGTGCCAGACTACAATCAAACAAAGAGGTTGAAGATATCAAGGATACTAATGAGAGTGAGGAGATAAATTTGAAGAAATACGACATTTAAACGGCGGGGATTTGTCTTCTTTCAAGATGAGAGCAGATTTGAACAACTAAAGGATGGAGGGATGTTTTCCAGCAGGCGGAGGACGCCTCAAAGGCACATTCATCTTCAAGATCAAGCTCAGGTTTCAACTTTTATTTGTCCCAGTGGGCACCTTCACAGCAACCGTTTAACAGCATCTTGACTTTGGGGGCTTTTTCCATTTTCTTGAAAAGATGTGATGTGCGCTGCAGTCTTTTTAAAACCACATGAGTGTTTTCTCAGGCACCTGCTCACGTTCAATGATTAAACATAATTTTGTTTTTTAACATTTTGATGAAAAGCATAATTTCCTTTTATTACACCAATCTGTAATAATAGGACTGCAGTCACCAAGTTAATTGCAGCGATTTCAAATGTGACCAAATTGCTAGAAAGAAGACAAAGAAACAGTCAGATGATGTGACGGGTTTTTTAGCCAAACTTGTTCAAGAACTGCAGAAGGAGACTTGCTGGTTTGACCTCTTCCACTTAGTTGTGCACAGAAATTTCCTATGCAATGAGGGCTTGTTGCGAACATCTTAAAAGCTGCTTTCACCTCCAATAAAGTGTTATCGATCATTGGCAGAAACCATTCACTTGTTTAAAATTAGTAAATTATGTACAAGTATGTGTAATTCTGTAAATTGGAGTCATAAAGTACCTGTAAGAACTTTGAACACACCCACTCAAACGTTTCTCTTTATTTTTATGGTTTGCTGGTGACACCGATGTCAATTTAGTCATAATTAAAATTATTTTTCAACCCTACATTGACCTAAAACCATAAACTGTGTATAAAGATAACCAAACTGTCTGAGGCATCACTCATTGGTTTCATGAGTGACAGTTTTGAAACTCAGTCTGGTGACAATGGACATCGCTATCTCTGCATTCCTTCTAATGTCCAGCTAATTCTAAAATTAGTAAAGATGTGGAGCTGAGGCAGGCAAACATCTTAGAGCCATGAACTGTAACTAAAAGCTGCCACGCCCTAAATCTGGGGTGTCAAACACATTTTAGTTGAAGGGCCACATTCAGCCCAATTTGATCTTAAGTGGGCTGGACCAGTAAAATTACAACAAACTAACCCATAAAACTCCAAATTTTTCCTTTGTTTTCGTACAAAAAAGTATGTTCTTCAAATTTTCACATTTAATGAACAAAAAATTATGATCAACCTGAAGTTTCTTCAGAAAAATAAGTTCAATTTCAGCATTAACACGCCTCAGTTTATCATTTACACATTTCAACTTACAGATTACAATGTATATACTAAGGCACAAAATATTTAGTCATGATCAAAACAACAGTTGGACAAGACAAAAAAACTACAAAAAGCAAGACAAAATATTACAAAAATGAGACACAAAATGACAACCAGAACGAAAATGACAAAAAATTAGACAAACAATGTGAAACAAAACAGAAAAGAGGCTAAAAATTAGACAAAAAAGTTACAAAGCCCCTAAAGAATGGACAAACGACAAAAATGACAAAAAAAATTACAAACGACACAAGCGAGACAAAAAAAACACAAAACAATACACAAAACAATGAATAAAGCAAAACACATTGAGAAAAAGAAGACAAAAAATACAAGCATGACAAAAAGGAAACAAAATGACAAAAACATGAGACAAACAAACAAAACTCAGACAAAACACAACAAAAGCAAGACAAAATATTACAAAAATCAGACACAAAGTGACAAAAGATCAATGAGCAATATAGTATTTTACTTTATGATCAGAACAACTTGTCCAGGAATTATTTTATAGTTTTACAGATTTAAAATTTGCAGTCAATGACTTCTCTGTAATTTTTACTCTTTACAAAATCGTCCCACGGGCCAGATTGGACCTTCTGGAGGGCCGGTTTTGGCCCGTGGGCCACGTGTTTGACACCCCTGTCGTAAATGATGCAGAAATGAAGCTTTAATACAATTTAAAAGAGTGACTTAGATAAAAATCAGCCCCCTACAGATGAATGAGCCATGGCCAAAACCAGTTTTTGTACCGAGTTACAAACTCGTTTATTTCTGTTGGGAAGTTGGCTATTTAACACGAGTCTCTGTGGACCGTCTCACTTTTGTAGTCAGTCTTAAATCAACTTACTGTTATTTGTTTTGCACATGTAAACCAACAACCAGTAGGGAAATAATACTGGCGTTGCAAATTTACCTAATAGGGTTAAAGACTAAGGCTTCCACAATGCAGTGTTATATATAATGCAAACTAACCTGACTACATTACAATATTCTATACTGCAGTTTTTGGCACTTCTGGCTTGACATTTTTCAGTTTTGGAGGTCTGCATCTTGCCTCCAGCTCAGCCGGCGAGCTCTCAGCACATGTGGAGGCTCCTCTACGACTGTTGGGAAGGTATTCAGGTGACGGCCTCATGTAGCTGTTGACAGGATGCCAGGAGTGTGCACGGCTCTTATCAAAGCCAGAGGAGCTTCTCTGAAGAGACTCAAACCAGATTCTGGTTTGTTTTCTTGCTTACTGCACAATCCCTACGTGTTATTCTACAGTTTCTTCAGTATTAATGTACAGAAAGGAAAAACCCTTGAATGAGTGTCCAGAGTTTTGACTGGTACTGCAGACACCACGTGGAAAGTTCAAACTTTTATGTCTGCATGTTGTGTGAGTGCGTGTGTGTGAGTACAGTAGTGTCTATACCGAGACAGTGACAGAGGGCCTCATTGAAATAACTGTTGTCTCAGGGGGGCAGCTAAAAAGAGAGAGAGGGTAGGTTAGGGTAGACAGAGTATATGAGAGTCCAGGGAATCATTTAGGTTGTGCGTCTGTGTGTGTGTGTGTGTGGTGATTCATCCGTTGTGGTGGCGGCTAACCTTGGCATGTTCTGCCACGCGTGACGGGGTTACACCCAGACGGCTCTCCGCTGTCCTCTACATGCATGTGTGAGGTTGTCGGGGTGTATAGGTGGATGTACCTCGTCTGGAGAGTCAGCAGTGTGTGTTTGTGTGTGCGCTTTTGTGCGTGTCTGTGCATCTGCATGGAAGAAAAAGAGCCAAAGAAGAAGAGGCAAAAAAAAAAACAAGGAGGAGAATCCTAGTCAGGTTGTTTAGTGTCTTTGTATGATCTTGCCCCCGGGAGAAAGGGCAGAAAAAGAATGAAAAATGTGTGTGCACGCCATTGTTCTGCTGTCAAACTGCTCCGAGCACGCACACACAGACACGCACAGCATTAAAACACACACACATAACGCACATGGAGCCTTGTGATGACGGTACATTTATGCCGGCGTTAGAAAGGACAATCGGGTCCATGCAATCCCTCAATTCTTGTTCAAACTCTCCGCAAGCACACAGTCTGACGGATGGACTGTTCACCTAAGCGTGCCGTCTGTCATTCCGTGTGGTTGTGTGCAGAAGGAACAGCTGCTCAGAAAAGGGAAGCACATTTAAGGGAAGTTCTGCGGAACAACTCGGTAGCAGGAATAGTAATCTACGCACACACCTGAAACAACCCCACACTTGATCATTTCCGGTTAACCAATCAGTTGTCCAAAAGCAAGCCCTTCGGTTTTTACATTTCACTTGCTCATTTCAGTCAACTGGGAGGAAATTCTGGCGAAATATATTTTAAAAAAATACGTTCAATGAAACTGAACTTTTACTACTGATTAACCCTTTGGGCACCACAACCAGCAAGCATGTTTGCAAGTGTCAAAGAAATACATATATACCACCAAAATTACACCATTTATAAGAGCCAGAAGGTATAAAAACATACAGAATCTTTGGATTTTCACCTTTCCAACAATCCCTGTTCACCTGTGGCATCAAGAAAATCAAAGCTTAAAGTCATGATATTTGACTTTTTAACTCATATTCATAGCTCCCAAAATTAAATTGTTTGCTTGAACCTGAGTCTTTGAAAATCTAAATATTCTCCACTCGTTGGTACCACTAAGAAGCCATTAGTACCTCGACTGGGACCAGAAGTTTTGAGACAGAAATTCTGTGTTTAAACAGGGAGGAAAATGTAAGCAGTAAAATACCTAAAGTAGAGTCACCATTCCAATAGTGGTAACACTAGTGGGCACATGGAAAACAGTCATTTTTTTATGATTTACGGCAGTGTAAGTTTATTATACTGCATAGAAGACATTTTTGAGTTCTTTTTACTTCTAGCCATGGTTGTGCTGTTTGCATAGAGGAGCAGGACTTTATATTGCATGAAAAAAGAGCCACAGTGAGTGAAAACTGCGACAGTAGCAAAAATAAATAAATGCCCAGAAATGGCTTAGGATTTAGAGGGTTAAATGGCTTAATAATTAAAAGCGTCAAAGAAAATTTTGAAAATAATCTGGACAATTATTTTAATTATTAAATTACACACTACCATTCAAAAGTTTAGGGTCACATAGAAATGTCCTTATTTTTGAAAGAAAAGCAGTTTTCTTTAATGAAGATAACATTAAATGAATCAGAAATACAGTCTAGACATTGTCAATGTGGTAAATGACTACTCTAGCTGGAAACGGCTGATTTTTAATGTAATATCTCCATAGGGATACAGAGGAACATTTCCAGCAACCATCACTCCTGTGTTCTAATGCTACATTGTGTTAGCTTATAGTGTTGAAAGGCTAACTTATGATTAGAAAACCCTTGTGTAATTATGTTAGCACATGAATAAAAGTGTGAGTTTTCATGGAAACATGAAATTGTCTTGGTGACCCCAATCTTTTGAACAGTATTGTATCTCAATGAAAAAGTTTAAAAAAAAAAAAAAAAAAATGTAATTCCTAAAATTGAAGGAACCATTTGTAATATTCTACAGTATGTATACTTAACCTAACTGTAATTCTTGATCAGCTGATTGAATTAAGGAAATTTTCATTTTGGGCTTCAACATCTTCAATAGTTTTTCAAAACGTATAACTCTATAGGATCTTCATATCCTCTCAGATACTACTAAGCCCTGTATGGTCAATTATATGTGGCAGAAAGATTTGTCATCTTTGGTGTCACCTTGTTTGGTTTTCCTGTAAGAACAGAACTCCTCCAGTTAGAGCAACTGAATGATATTTTAAATAGTGGTTTACTTTCAGTGTTGCGGAAGGAGGTTTTTTTTTTTTTTTTTTTTTTACAGTTCTGACATCGCAGTGCCACCTTAAAGTGTCATCTATAAAGAAACGGTTCCTCCCAGTGTGGTGTGGAAGATAATGACATCTCCTGACTTCATTCTCATGAAACAGCTTCAGTGTTGGACCAGCCAGGTTCTGACATCTGGTAGAAATCCTTCCCAGCAGATTGAAGCTCGTGGTTTGGAATGAGATACAGCAGCCATGTATGGCTGTGATGTTCTGGTGTCCACATACTTGGACGTATGTTTCCAGTTACATTCTGCTTAGACGATATGAACCATGTTTCTGAGGTGAAAGGCACAAAGAACTAAAACTGCTTTGTACTTTGAGATTAATTTTGATGACAAGAAATTCATCTTCCAACAATCAGTCACTGATAATTTCCTTTTGTCTTCTCTTTATCTCGTCTTCCCTCTTCCTCCTCCAGGTTCCCGACCGTTTTCTGGAGGTGGCTCAGGTGACTCTTCGTGAGTTCTTCAACGCCATCGTGGCCGGAAAGGACGCTGACCCGTCCTGGAAGAAGGCCATCTACAAGGTGATCTGCAAACTGGACAGCGAGGTTCCTGAGGTCTTCAAATCTCCCAACTGTCTACAAGAACTGCTCCATGACTGACTAGGGCGGAGGAGGAAACCAGGCAAGCAGAACCAACCTCTGAGGACCGTGAGAAGACTGTAGGAAAAGGCTCCAGAGGGGCAGCTAGACTAGATTTAATGCGTTTGAAGGTGTTCAGAACGTGGTGCAGAGTCTTGCAGTGGTTCTACCAGGAGGCTGCTGAGAGGTTTGTTGACGGTTGTTTAAAGACAAAACTGCCCTCAGACGTTTTAGAAAGAAAAGATATTCCTCAGAGGGCTCCGATGATGCTCTAATCAACTAATTATGTTGGGACTTTTAGAAATTAAAAGCAAAACAGTGAGAAATTGAACCTTCTTGCACTTACAGAAAAGCTCCTCCTTTCTTCTCTTCCTCCTCCACCTTTTTCAAACTTCCTCTTCATCCTTCTCCAGAGGAACAAAGGAGGAAGACCACAGACGAATCTTCAACTGGAGGTCGGGAGCGAACTAAAAATAAAGAAGATAATATATAAAAATCTTTTTATTGTGGATGTTTTTAAGTTACATGGACATTTTTGAAAAAAAAGGTGATGTTTCTGTATTTTTTCTCCTTTGTATGAGATCTTCATCCTCTCTTCTATGAACCCTGCACACACAAACACACTTACACCCTTTGAATAGGAAAGCACAGTAGCATTCCCAGATCTTTACTCCGACCCAGAACAGTGGACAAAAGACAAACTTAGTTGTTGTTTGATTCATTCCCTCCTCGTTTGATTTCACCTTCCTCTTACTGTACTGAGACTTACTGAGTGTTTGTTCTGCCTCCATCCCTCCCGCTGCCCCTCCAAGGTTTGTGTTGTAGAAGACTTAGTCCAAACCAACTCGTTAACCTCACTTTTCAGTTAGCATGACATTTACGGCACTCGTTTCACTTCATTTTAGACCACCAGTACTGGATTTCTGATATTTGCTACATACACGCAACCCTTTTTGAGAAAAAGCTCAAAAATACACACAGTGAATCTACTCAATAGCCCCGTTCAGATCCTAAAATCAGTTGATTCTTTGTTTGAAACGATGCTGTATCTTCTGTTTGTATCCAGATGTGCAAAAAAAACGGATTTTATTGGCACAATAAAGATTCCTTAAACTTTAATATTTAAGATTTGTGAACATGATACTACTGAGCAGGACTTTTTACAGGAAGAAAATAATCATGTTGGTTCTCTCTGGTGGACAAACTGTGTAATGCTGATAAGATAAGATAAAGTTCTTTATTTCTCCCCACTCCAGGGGAAATTTACATTGTTACAGCAGTTTTATTTACAATATATACAAGGGTGGCAAAATTTTTAACAGAAAAAATAAAAATAAAAATAAAGTTTAAAAGTGCAAAGATGTGCAGTGCAAGAATGTCTGTGCAAATTTTATGGTTTGGGGTGGTAATGATATAGTCCAGTTTATGTTAACATCAGCCAGTGATGCTGATGTTGTAAAGTCTTATAGCAGATGGGATGAAGGACCTGCGATAGCGCTCTTTCTTGCAGGGTGGATGTCTCAGTCTGCTGCTGAAGGAGCTGCTTAAAGACCCCACAGTGTCATGCAGTGGGTGAGAGGGATTGTCCATGATGGATGTGAGCTTTGACAACATCCTCCTCTCACCCACCTCCTCTATGGAGTCCAGGGAACAGTCCAGGACAGAACCAGCCCTCCTGACCAGTCTGTTTAGTCTCTTTCTGTCCCTTTCAGTGCTCCCTGCTCCCCAGCAGACCACTGCATAGAAAATAGCAGACGCTACCACAGAGTCATAAAATGTCCTGAGCAGAGTCCTGATTTGGGCATTTCTGTGTTTTTTTTCCTGATCGGCCAATTATTCCACCAATATCGACATGAAAAAGCTCCCATCGGGCTCAACTACTGCTGGATTATTTATAATGTTAAAGCACTGATGTATACTGTGGATTAATCCAGACCAGGCTGGTGCTGTAGCAGGTTTGGTGTCATTGTGTATTTCTGCTAGAGACTTCATTTGTCCACTATGAACCACTTCATTGTTTGCATTTCAGTTCTTAATCATGCAGGTCAGTTTTTTTTAAAAAGCACATCAAATGCTAAAAGAGTGATTTTTTTCTTAGACGGTGCTTTGATTGAACTCAGACAAAAATCGAGGAAAACTGACCCAATCATGTGCATCCAGAAATGTAAAACCTTTCATCCTGGAAACCTTGGAAGTGCAGAAAAGCACCAAACCAGTTCGACGCTTTGTGAGGGGCAGCGGCCAGGTCACGTGTGAAGTGTTTAAGGTTTTAACAGCAGAAAAAAAACAAAAAAAAAACGACATACAACAAAAATGCTGATATTTGTAGCTTGTATAGATGTAATAATGACTCTGATCACTCTGATATTGTTATTATTTATAACTGAAATAATTATTAATGTTATTCTGATGATGATTATTATTATTAATGCTTGCTACAGATTTGACCAGTGGTTTACTCATTGTTTTATCCATCACACTGCAACATGAAATAAATTATTCTTTGAACAAAAGCCGGTGTGGTCGTACTGTCCTGTGTGCAGAGGGCGTCGGCCAGCTAAACGCTGCTGCCCACACATCAACCAGCAGTAGCTAGGCAACGCGACGGCCACTTTACCTCCCTGCTCCCTCTATGGCTCTGGGTTCTGTATAGGGACATGTGATCCCTTGTTGTTGTTGCTGATGAATTGAAAAGAGGAGCGCTGTGTGATTATTGTCAGCACAAAAGCCTCAAAAAGCTGCTGACGCCTAGATTAGGCAGCACAAAGACGCAGGGACACACACACAAAAAGACGTAGGTAGAACGACAACGACACACAGGACGAGGCCCGCTGGCCTCCGTGCCCCGCCGTCCTCCTCCATCAGGACATTACTCTCCTCTCAGGTTTTTATTTCATCTCCTCTAACACCACTTACCTCGCTAACACACACAAACACACTCCATGCCCTCTGTGTTGGCGCCAAACACCAACTGGCATCACACGAAGCCAACCAGCATCACCAGCATGGGATGAAGAGCCAGCACTCCTTTTTCCTCTCGCACCAAACACAAATATTGCCAAAACTCCGACAGCAGTAATGGCATAATAAAACAGTTTAGAATTCTGTAACGCTATGTCTCGCTACTAATGCAGCCCACATGAAGATTTGTTTTTTCACCTCAAAGGGGAGCAAAACTCCAAAAAATCTCACTGAATAAATGTAGAAAAATCTGAAGTCAAAGTAGCCACTTTGATGTGATTCTGCAGGACAATAATCAAATTTATATTTGTTATATTAGTTTAACTTGAGCGTTTATTAGGTTAATTCATGCTGATAAAAAAACTTGTGGTAAACCTGCACCGAACATAGAAGGGATCGATCAGTATGAGTATTCCAGGGCTAATACTGATGCCGATTATTGGTAATCAAGAAATACCGATAACACTAAATATTACATGTAATGTTTTACCAGCATGTGACAGCAGAGAACCTGTCATTCATAAAAAGACTCCTCCATTAATAAGGTAACTATAACTGAATATTTAAATACCGGGTGTCCCTAATGTCTGGACACAAAGAAAACTCTTTTTTTTGCCTACACAGATTAAACATGGCTATTATATTAATTATATATTTGATTAATTATCAAATATATATAACATTTAATATATTAAAAATGTATATATTGAATAAAACATGAATAAAAAATAAAAATTTCTTGAAAATATGTATTTTTTCCTGTGTCCAGACTTTAGGGACACGCTGTAGAAATATTAGTGATTAAATGATCTCCTGTTTATGTGCCTGCAATTAATCAGTTTGCCTCTGTCTGCTGTTCTTCTGTTTTCTTAATCTTTCTCAGTTTTATCACTTTTATTGTCCACTAAAGTCCACATCTTAAATCAATAATTCTTGCCTTCGAGACTCTGTTTCAGGTTAATCTCTGGCTACCTGCTAACTTAGCTGCTAGCAGTTAGCATGGCATTAGCCACCGTGAGAGACGCTAAAATGGCTGAAGGAGACATTTCTGAGATTGCAGAGCGATGACAAACAGGACCGGCAGTATATTTCATTTATCAACTAGAAAAGCACTCAGAGTGCAGTACTCCGCCAAGGCTGCTCATTTCCCCATATGGCATTGTCAGAAATGCAGCATTTTACTATAGATGTATCCAACAAAATGATCTTGCGGTGAGCACAGGCATGTGCAGTTTATGTACCGAATTGTAAATATGGTGCGGGCGGCGGGAATTGATGGGATTCAGAGACACACCCACAATTTAATCAATTGTTCCTTGTATCATTTCTGACAGATAAGTTCTCAGCGCTCGATTTGTAGTAGGATCACAATCACGCGCTCGTCAGCAGGCAGCTGACGTAGTGTTCGCTTGTTGTCATAGTTACAGTGACGCCATACTGTTATCTCGCAATGACACCAAAATCTTTAACAAATCCTTGGAACCAGACTATAAACCGCATCACAACCAAAATCCAATCACTCAGTCCTCGTGTCAATTCTTACCTTCCCGATAAATTTCATCCAAATCTGTTAGTCTATTTTTGAGTAATGTTGCGAACAGACAGACTGACAAACCAATGCTGATCGTCACATAACTCCGCCACATTGTTTGGCAGAGTAATACTCGGCCAATAAAAATACAGATAAGATAATCAGAAAAATGCCAAATATCGGCCACGATAATCGCCCACGCAGATAATCAGTCTATCCTAAGGACATAGAAGAAGAATCCTGCATAACCTGAATTTTTTTCCTGCTGGGTGATTGCAAAATAGCAAAATACAGCTAATAATGATAATGATGTGAAGATTTCCAGCTTAAATATTTAACATATTCAAACCGCAGCATGGATGGAAAGTTGTGTAGCTGCTAACTGGTATAATGTGTTCTGCAACACAGATGGATATAATAAAGACACATTAAAATCCTGCAGCAGATTTCAGCTTTAATAACAACAGAACACACATATAGAGGAAGGGTATCTACTGCATTAGCTTACAGTGCCAAAGCTTTTCATTAGAGCAGGAGGGACCGAACAGGAGGTGGGGTCACTCTCTGCTCTATACCATCACACACACACACACACACACACACACACACACACACACACACACACACACACACACACACACACACACACACACACACACACACACACACACACACACACACACACACACACACACACACACACACACACACACACACACACACACACACACACACACACACACACACACACACACACACACACACACACACACACACACACACACACACACACACACACACACACACACACTCTTGCCGTCTGCCTGTGAAAGCACATCTGAGCAGCGCAACAATAAAACAGCTGTGTTTGTGTTGGCCTGATGATTGTTTCATTCTCCATCACGGCGTCATTCACACAAACACACTTACAGAGACACAAACACACTTACAGAGACACAAGCACACTTAGTGTCCACAGAGATGGCATGACAGTGATGCATGTTGGGTAATGGCGGCCGTTATGGACTAGAGAAAGAGTTTATTATGAAGAAAATCTCTCCTCGACATAATTCCAATAGCTCTAACAGTCTTCTGTGTTTGTGTGTCTGTGTGTGTTTCACATCCACTGCCATATTGGTAAATAGGCCCAATGGTCAAAACCACAAAATTACTATTTCAACAATGAGAACAATCATCGAAAACAGCCAGAGTTTGTCATTTCTCCTTAATATACAAATTGAAAGGTTTTCAAATTAGCAGCAGTGCTAAATGGAGAATACAAGTCAATGTGGATGCTTTAGAAAATACACTAAACATCCCAGAAACTGATATTTACTCCGCCAAGTAAAGCGGTGGAGATATGTGATGATCACTGCATGTGTGTCTGTCTGTTAGCAACATTACTCAAAAATGGATTAACAAATTTGGATGAAATTTTCAGAGAAGGTCAGAAATGACACAAGGACTAAGTGACTGCATTTTGGCAGTGATGCAGCTTATAGTCTGGATCCACAGATTTGTCAAAGATTTCTGTATCATTGCGGCACAGCGTCACTGTAACTATGACAACAAGTGAATGTTACGTTAGCTGCCTGCTTATGATCACGATTGTGATCCTACGACAAATCATCCTCTGCAGAAATATCAGGACTTATCCGTCGGAAATCATGCAATGCCTGAGCAGCCTTGGCGGAGTACTGCGCTCTCTGTGTGCTTTTCTTGTTGCAGTGTGTGATGATCGAAAAAACTGAGAAACCAGATGACTGCCAGCAGCTCATCAGCCTGCAAATGTCAACAATTAGAAGTTTAGAGATGGTTGTGCGGTTACTAACTGACTGTTGTCAGTTCAGCAAGTTGTGCAAGGCAACATTTCTCATTATATCTTGACAATATTGTTTTATAATTAGGCGGAGGATCATCTAAAATCTGTCTCGTCTTATTTCCCGTCATGCTACAAATCAGATTGAGTGTGTATTATTATTATTATTATTATTATTATTATTAAATGTAACATTATATCATTTTAAAGAGTTTAGATCCAAACCTACCTGGAGCACATTGCATTAGTGACATTGCACAGTTAGTAGTAAAACTACAAACAGTCAGACGGACATTGGAAAGTTTTTCTGTCTTCTTCATTCAACGAGACTGAACCAGCTCTTTGGATCCGGGGTGATCATTTAGTCGACATATTAGAAAGGAATGGAACTACACTATCGTTCAAAAGTTTGGGGTCACTTAGAATTGTCCTTATTTTTGAAAGAAAAGCTGTTTTTTTCAATGAAGATAACATTAAATTAATGAGAAATATAGTCTAGACATTTTTAATGTGCTAAATGACTATGAATTTTTAATAGAATATCTCCATAGGGGTACAGAGGAACATTTCCAGCAACCATCACTCCTGTGTTCTAATGCTACATTGTGTTAGCTAATGGTGTTGAAAGGCTAATTGATGATTAGAAAGCTTTTGTGCAATTATGTTAGCACATGAATAAAAGTGTGAGTTTTCAATAGAAAATGTGAAATTGCCTGGATGACCCCCAAACTTTTGAATGGTAGTGGGTTTGGATTTTGGATCATTATTTCAGTCTTGTATCTTCTATTTGAGCTTCAGAAACATGAAGATTAACTGCTTTCTGTGAAATAAAATCTTGCTGCTTTTGGACCATTCTAACGGCATCACCTCGGGCGCTTTTCTCATTTTTAAAAAACAAATGATTAATTATTAAGGAAAATATTCCGCAGACTTAATGAAAAATGAAATGACCACAAACACTCGAGCATCATGCAACCCTTGCAACTTTTAAACCCTCGACGTGATTGTCGGTGAAGATGATGTGGTTGCAAATGGACAATTTCCTTTTCTAAATTGTGTCTGTAGTACAATTGCAGAACAGAGGATTGGATATTGTTATTCACCGCCTATTCCAGCGTCTCAGGTAGAAGCTCAGAGCTTCGTCCGACCTCACGCTGACCCTCAGACGGATAAACTCAGCGCTAATTATCACTTCAACACTCATCCTTCAAATAAACGACTGACTGGATCGGACCATGGCTGGCTGCAAGCATCAGCGTTAGCTTGTTGAAAAGACTTTAATCAGCCAACGCTGCAGGTTTATGTGCATCGGTTCTTTAAGACGGCACCCAGGTGGATGGAGCTAATGGTTGTTTAGAACAGCGGCAGGATCGGAGCTGAAACTTCTCCCAACTCGCTCTCCATCAGAATGTTCCTCTTCCCCTCAGCTCAGCTTCTTTTCCTTCTTACACCCTGAACTGTGATCACACTTCTATGTAATATTTCAACATTTTATCACCCTGCTTTGTCGCAAACCATCCTTCCATCAGCAGAAATCTATCGATCTCTTCTTCAACTTCCTTCCATCCATGGATCCTGAGGAGTCCTTCCATCAGTCCTTACTAAATGAAATGGTTTCCCTCCCTGGTTCCTCGCTGCATCCCTCCTTCCATCAGCGGTCTGTTGGCTAATCAAACACCATCTGTCCTTCCATCCCCAACCTGTCAGGAACAGCTGCCAGCCGCTCTCTTAACAACACTTTTAACAACCCTGCTGCATCTTCCACGGCCCGCCGCCCGCCACCTCCACCGGGTCGCCGACGAGGGCCGCCGCCTCCTTTATGGCAACGCACCGACACAAGACACACACAAGATCGGCAGCAGGCGAGTGTAGAAGATGAAGATGTGAAGTGAAGAAAGTTCTGCTGGCCTCTCGCTGAACCTCAGTAACAGCGGCAAAGAACATGAAATGATTCCAGGGAAGAAGGATGACGGACGGATGAAACAAAGGAGAGATGGCGCTTCGAAACGAGTGGAAGTCTAAATAGTAATCAAGGGAAGAATCAGCCGCCTGCTCAAAAAAACAGATCAGAGCTAATGGTGGGAAGTAAAAGCTCCCAACACTCACACACAAGAAGACTGTTTAACACACACACACAAGAACACAATTAGTTTCAGCTCACACACACACACCAGTTACAATCACTCACCAATACATGTTCACACACACTAAACACACACACACACTCGCTGCACAAACCGCACTGCTGTTGTCGTGAACATGCCAAGACATTTTCAAGTGTTATATCCTGAGGAACTTCCCCAACCAATCATTGGCACATAGGCCAGATGTTCACTGCAATGTTCTCCTGGCACACACACACATTTATACACACACACACACTTTGGCATCTTTGTCTATCTCCCTATACACATATGAGCTTTTGATATTGATGAAACTGAAACGCCAGGATGGCACTTTTTCACTTTTTCAGACGGGGAGAAAAAGAATTAAAAAGGGCAGAAAGAACTAAAGAAAAGTGTGGAAGGGAAGTAAAACACCTCACTACGCCACCTAGTGTCAAAGTTAACTCATATTTGTATTAAGAAGTCAAAGTTTGGACTATTTTTACCATCTAATATATTCAGAGCTATGAACTAACACACTTTACACTAGGGGTGGGAAATCAATAGGCACCTAATGATTACGATTCAGGGGCTACGATTCAATTATAAATCTATTATTGATGCATCTTTAATTTATGTACACTGTAGAGTGTCGGCATGGAGGTGTCGGTGAAATAGCGTCGGGATGGAATGGTGTGTCTGGGCTCCAATGTATGCAGCAATGGATAGATTACTTCTTTGTGCCGCGTTATTTAGAAACTTCTGTATTACTTTAATTAACAGATTTCAATAATCGAAATTTGGACGTTTGTGAATCAATTCAGATTCGTCCACGTCCGAATCGCGATGCATCGAAAAATTGGAATTTTCCCCCACCCTTACTTCACACACTATGGGTTCTTACTTTGCACTCATACTGCTGGAATGTGTTCCTTAATGTGTTTGCGGACAATAGTTGTGGTATTTTGTTGGTTTCCAGATACAATCTGCCACTGCTTTAAAGATCAGTCAATCCAGAAGATTTCATCTACTTACTCAGTCTCTACATTGATTCTGGATGCTCATCTATGAAGTGTGTTGACTGAATTAAGACAAATTCAGTGTCTGTGTGGAAAACGACCACAGATGAACCTTTTACAGATGCACGTGTCAAATTTAATTTAGCTATAAGTCTGGGTCATTTCCAAAAAGAGATTCATTCAAAGCATTCCCTGTGCTTCAAAGATGTGTAGGAATTAATATATTGAAAACCATATTTTGAGGACACCTGCATCTTTTGTTGCAGCTGGTGATTTTCAGTTATTGCTACCTGATAGGAGCTTCAAGTCATTAAAACACTGTCAAAGACGACACCAAAGCAGCTGAACAATGAGCAGTTTTAAATTCCGTCACTACAAAGACACACTGAGAGGAAGTAAAACAGATTTCAGAGGTTAGAAAAGTTTGACATGGGCTAAAATCAAAGCTTTTAAACTTTACATTGGTCGAAAGATGTTTGTCTTCCTGAGAGCAGTGACCGGACGCCCTGCGATGGTAAAACTCCACCAAGCAGAGATTAAATCAATAGGGACTCTCACAGTCATACATGCTGCTTATAGATGGACTCAGACTGGAGGGAGTGTGTTGGCCACGTGTCTCATGTCCAATAAAGGCATTAAGTCTGTCAATACGAGCCTTTCTAGAATACCAGGGGTTCCATCAGCTCACACATACATCATAAACTCTACAGCACAACTTCCTCCTTTCAGCAGACACATGATGAGAAGCCTGAATCATTTCCATTTCAACCCTCTGACACCATCTGAGGGGAACCGTGGATCCTTTAATTCATCTGTTCTGAGGCAGATTCCACAGATGAGCTGCGTTGGTTTGACTGGTTTTCCGTGTTGCATTTGTTGTGTGAAAGCCATTTTCAACAGCATTTCAGGAATTCTCTGATTAATTAAACCGGAGATGTTGAGCTTGTGCAGTAATTCAAATTAAATCCAAATCAAAGTATGAGTGTTTAAAATAAGGTTCTACAGTAATTAAAGCACTTGAAGGGAAACGCAAGCAGCTAAATGAGAAACTTTTTTTTTCTTAAATCAATGATCTGTTTAAAAGAACACCACAATCTGACGATAACTGAATATCCTGCAAACCAAAGAGTCCTTGAACAATCCAGTTCAGGGCTGCTGACAGATTCCCTGGAAGGATAGAGATGTTTTATAAATCAATATTACAATTAGAAAAATCTAATCAAAATCAGCACATAGCTGAAAAATGCCACCAATTCACAGAAATGTCTCAAGTGTTAGAAAGTTGGAAGAACTTTCACCCAGATAACTTTAAATCCAAAACAACCTCCCCAGCAAGAAACAAATAAGCAGAAAGCAACTAAACATTCTGAACCAAAGATATTATATTGAGGAATTAAAATGCAGGAAAACAAGTTTCAGTTCTCCAAGCAACATTAAACCACTCTGAGTAGATAATGACTATCTGATTTGATTTCAGTGTTGTGTGTTTTGTTAACTGCTTAATCGATTTCTCTATAAAGTGTCAGAAAAAAAATGAAAAATGATGTCACAAGTTACCGGACATATGTCTGGTTTAACCTAAACATGAAGCAACATTAATATACAAAGACGGAGAGGAAGGGAACCTTCAGTTAATAAGCTGGGTTCAGACAATTGTTGGCATTTTTGATTTCTAAATTATTTTTTACAGGTCATCACAACTGTTGTAGATACATTCTCAATAAGAAAAATAGTTATTCATAGACAATTATATTATGAAAATAGCTAAAGACGAGTCTTTAAATAATGGTGTTTATGCGTTTCTAGTCAGGACTCAAAGAAAGACTTGAGTTTTCGGTTCTTTTTGGAAAGAGTTGGCATCCTTGGTTTGGTTTATGTTTGAAACCCAGTTTGGGTGTCAGCTCCCTTCTACTTTATCTCTCTGCTGTGGATAAAATACATCTATGACTGAAGGCAAATAATGTTCTGATGTCTGTGTTATGTTGAGACCAAAGAATAGGTCGAGGAATTTCATTTATCAATCGTGGATACAGCTCCTAGAAAAGCCTCTTCAGACATACCAAGGATATAAATAACAAAATGACAAATGTCAGAGAGCAACAGCTTACTGAAGATACAGAGGAGCAAAGTCAGAACATCAATAAGAAACATGCTGCTTTGTAGGCATGATGTAAAAAGTGAAAACGCAGAGCAAGAGCTTGATAAGTGGATTAGAGAGAGGGAAGAAGAATCTGAAGCCTCTCAAGCTCGTCTGTCCACAACCAGACAGACTGCAAATAAGCTGTCTTTGGACATGTAGCGGTCAAGGTTCAGTAGCAGGTCAGGAGCATGGAAAATAGCACAGCATAGACACACAACAGACACTTGTGGACAGCTGTCAATTGGCAGCTAAGCAAGTCTGAGGTGAAACAATGGGGCTGAAGGAGCAGCGAAGAGTGTCATTGAGGTTGAAATGAGGCTGAGCTTTGAGGTTGACATGTTAAATGGGACCTGCTGTGTCTTTATAACGTTCTTTCACAGTTACTGCAACAACACACTGCACTACAAACCGATGCATTGTAAAGGAAAACAGAAAATAATCTGTTAAGGGGAGCAAAGTCGCTCAGAGTCAGTGAAGGTTTTAGATGGTTTCCAGAGTTTTTGGTAGAATAAGAATCAAGTATTGAAATCTACAAACACCACAGTGCACTTCACTTTCTGCTTTGATTACAGCTTTACACATTGTTGGACTTCCCTCAACCAGCTTCATCACCAACTGTCTTGAAGGAGTTTCTATATCTACTGAGCACTTGTTATCTCCAACTCAATCAACCACCTCAATTGGATTGAGCTTGGGTCACTGAGGGGGTAAGGTCATCTCCTTCTTGGTCAAAAAGCCCTTTCATAATCTGAATGTGTGCTTTGGGTTATTGCTCGGTTGTAAATCAAATTGTTAGTTCTACCATGTTCCCCGGGCCACTCCTGAGCAGTTTTTGTGGTGTCGGGGTGCACTGTCCTGCTGAGGGTGGCAACTGGCATCAAGGACTGCTGTTAATCACATTTTGTGGTGAACTAATGCAGGCATTTTGTTGCCATATGAGCACAAAATAGGCTAGAATATTCACCTAATTTTCACATCTCTGTCTTTTCCTAAACCTGATGGACTGGACATTCTTATGGAACTCGTGTTTTTATTTATTAATAGAAATGAGCCTTTAAAAAAACAGTTTGGGGGATTGTTGTGAAAGAAAATACTTCACAGCATAAAGTTTGAATTAAAATCCAACTATTGGATCCCTTATTTTATTTTCCAGCAAATCTGTCACGAATTCCAACGAGCAGAACACAGCAGAAGAAAGATGTTGAGTGTCTTTTGAAATGAAAACATACATTAATCAATTAGACGGCGTTTAGAAATGCGCCAGGGTTTTTCTATTCAAAGCCTCCTAGACTGCCAGGCTGTCTCAGTGTAATACTGACGCATATCGCCATGTAATGCTCTTTTACTGCCCCCTGCCTTTTCTTGGCCGCTCACAAGAGATAAAGGGGGGAAAAAAGTCCGGCAGCACAACAGGGACAGAAAGACGGACAAAAGGCCTCGTTTCAGTCGGACAATCTGAGCCTTTGATAAGGATAATGGAGACAACGTATGACCATAATAAAATGTTATGAGAATATTTGGAAGATTATCTTGCAGTGGCTTTAAGGATCATTGCGCAGATTGCTAAAACAGACCAGAGGAAAAGAGATCATTTTGGGGTTTTGTGGACAGTTTCTATAATTGCTTCTGATTTTTTTTTTTTGTTTGTTTTTCTATTATACCAGTAAAATGGGTCCAATTTGAAATTAGGTTTAAAAAAGTTTATTTCTGGTGGGAACATTTTTCATTCTTCTAATATGGTGATGTTTTAATGCCACAGTAGAGAGAAAAAAAAGAAAATCCTGGTTGTTTATGTCTTTTCTGACATACTTCTACTATGACAAATAGTTTCAATAATGTAACCCTAAAAGTTTTAGATTTCTACAACAGTTTGTGCTAAATTATCTGAGCATTTTTAGCTCTGTCGCAAATCTTTGTATGCTATATTTTAGTGCTATGCAATATTATTGGTCATAGATGCAAACAGAGGCAGAATCTTAACATCCTCACTGTGTTAAAACCAAATTCAAAGCAAGAACACATGTCAGGAATAACAAAAAAAAAAATATTTCATAAAGATAATCTGACTTTAAGCAGTTGGTGACCTGACGACATAATCTCCCAAAAGACCACAAAGTCTTCCTCCACTAATCCGACTCTTCCTCATCCTCACCGCCGCTCCACCATCTTCAGGCTCCGCACAAACACACAAATTCATCTATTGTTTCTACAGATAGAAATACTGGTTCACACACCAAGCTTTTAATTTCTGGCATTACTCCGTTTCCTCACACTCGCAAAGAACTAATCGTTGAACCAGTTAGTCTTTTAACATGAATAAACATAAAAATCATACGAAAGCTGCCTCCCATCAGTCGACTGATTGTTGTTTGATGAGAAGGAGTCTTAAAAAAAAGAAAACGCCACAGAAAGTGAGTCAATCAGTAAGTCGTGGACAAACATTCCTGTTTACAACGGTTCAAATAAAACCCCCAGGAAGGTGAAGTGTGACCTCAAACCAACAAAAGCATGAAGAAAAGGACGACGCTCACATCTTCATCAGGCCACTACAAAGCTTATTCATGATTTTTTACATTCAGAATCTTCTTGCTTTCCATTTTAAAGACTCTTTTTTGGCTCCTGCTCTGTTTTTCTCTGTGATGTTGCACAGTGTTAGAAAAATGTCATTTTTCTCAGCTCTAGAACTCACATCAGCTTTAAAAAAGAAATATATTTACATGATCAAATTAATACATACATCTACAATTAACAACTACTAGTAGACCAGGCAGCCCTACAATACTGATCGCCACCAATAATTGAAAGATTTGTAGATGACATGTGCTTGATTTGAGGACAGCTCACTTAGAAAGGTCTTTATTTTTGAAAGAAAAGCAGTTCTTTTCATTGAAGATAACATGAAATTTATCAACATCTAGCTGGAAATGGCTGATTTTTAATGGAATATCTCCATAGGGGTACAGAGGAACATTTCCAGCAACCATCACTCCTGTGTTCTAATGCTACATTGTGTTAACTACTGGTGTTGAAAGGCTAATTGATGATTAGAAAACCCTTGTGTAATTATGTTAGAACATGAATAAAAGTGTAAGTTTTCACTGAAAGCATGAAATTGCCTGGGTGACCCCAAACTTTTCAGCGGTAGTGTAGATTTCTATTTTGCTATTTGTTACCACACACAGCAGAATGAGCCGTTTTAAAGCTCCTTTGCTCTTGAAGGAGACAAATAACACAAACTGACTAACAAGATGGCCGCCCGGTGTTTATCGATGGGTTCAGGTTCAGCTCGGCTGCTTTTTACCAGCCAGAGGTTTTAAGATATTCGCTGATTGAATGCAGTAGCAGCACAGTTTCTCCTTGAGAACTAAATCTACTTACGATTGTTTTTATATTTCTTTTTGTCGTACATTCCTTATCGTTTTCTTTAATTCAAAATGACAATCTGGACGCCGTAATCCATCATGGATTTAACGATTTCCCCATACGCTCCGCTGCCCTGCCAGAGCCAAATAATCGGAATGATTTAGGACTCGGGCTCGGACTCGAGGGGGATAGAAAGGAACGAGAGATGAAGGAGAAAGAAAAGAAACAGACGAGTGAAAGAAAACATGGGGATGCAGAAAAAGAAACAGAGAAAAGTTGCATAATGACAGCAAGAGAGCAGACACATGAGGAGGGGAGACGATAATAAGACAAGGAATAAAACAAGCCTGTAATATTCATAAATGATGTCCAGGCTGTGCACCCACCACCACCAACCCCCCAGCCTTCCCTCTGATAGTATTAGAAAAATGAAAACGAAATCTTTAGATTAGAAAGATTGGAAAAATTGAATTACGGCAGTCGCACAGGGGCTGGATGGATGAGCGGGAGGCAAATCTTCATCTGGGACGGAGCAGCAGAGGAGGGGTGAAAATGATGAAAAATGAAATAGGGTCTGAATGTGGAGGGGAGGGGAGATAAGAAGTCAGGGTCATCACCTGTGGGCCGCAATCTCAAATCCAGCAATCACTTTAGGCTCTGACCGGCCTGGAGAGACTGTGGTCTCACGACAGCTTATGTTTCTGAAGACACGGATGCTGCTTCAACATGATGGCATCAAAACCTGTCTGTCGAACCACAGTACATGTTAGCTTCCATCTAATGAAGCACTATACACATGTTAGCAACCATCTAACTAACCACTATACACATCAGCATCCGTCTAACTAACCACTGTACACATGCTGGCATCCCGCAATGACCTCACAATGATACTGAAATCTTTAGCAAATCTGTGGCTCCAGACTGTAAGCCACATGACTGCCAAAATCTAATCAATTGGTCCTTTCTGACCATCCCTGAAAATTTCATTCAAATCCATTCGTCTGTTTTTGAATAATGTTGCTAACATACCAATGCTGATCGTCGCATAACTCGGGTGCATTCCTTGGCAGCATAAATATAAAACATAATAGAAAGAGTAAAGCGACCACTACAATAGGCAAATATAAAATATAATAAACTATATTAAAATACAAACTGCACACTAAAGTGTAAAATGCACTATGAATTAACAAACGAAAAACAGAAAACTGCAAAAACAACAGAGGTTGAGAGGTCTGGTAAACTTTTTGTAGGAAAAATATACATATGACGACTAAGAAAGGGGAAAAATGGACATTTGACGCGCACGAATCAGTGAATTTGCAACATTTTTGATAAAAGTTTTTGCAAATATCGGCTCGTTGTTTGAGCTCTTAAGGGACGAAAAATAGGAAATGAAAATACCTTTAATTTACTCCTTTCATATTTGACCTTCCTTGAAAATTTCATCCAAATCCATTAGTCAGTTATTGAGTAATGTTGCAAACAGACAGACAAACCAATGCATTCCTTATTGGAGTAATACTGAAACATTTCTGCAGCAATGAGTAGAGGTTTACTATAACTGCATGCAATTAAAAGGTAAAATTCTCCATTTTAAAACAAAAACTAGGTTATTGCATCTCAAATGTGATGATTTCACATGATTTGCTGCCGACTTTCTCATATTTCATTTGAAGTTTTGGATTCAAACAAAACCGAACATTTCGAGGACATTTTTTTCACTATTATTTTACATCCAACTGATTCAAATTTTAGCTGCCTTGAAAATAAAACAATAATATGAAGCTAATGGTGAACATGTACAGTACTGCTGGCTAGTGTTTCTTTATTCTAGTTCTAATAAAATAATGAAACAGTAGAGTTTTTCTATAACTGATGGAATTTTAAGGTAAAATTCTCAATTTTAAAACAAAATCTAGGTCAAGCATCTCAAATGTGAGGATTTGCTGCTTTCTGTGTCATATTTCACTTTAATCTTTGGATTCAAACGAAACCAAACATTTCAAGGTGTCACCTTGGGCTGTTTTTTCACTATTGTTCTACATGTAGCTAATGAAATATGCTAACTGAATCAAAATAAAATGGCTTACGTGTACAGGACTGCTGGCTGCACAACATGGATTTAAATATGTACAAGTGTGTATTATTACAGAGAATGAAACAAACATTTCTGCAGAAATGAGTTGAGTTGCCATGACTGCCTGCAATAAGAGAAGATTTTCAATGCAGAAAAAAAAAATATATATATATACACATAACATTCTTTTGTATATTAGAGTTTTTATATTTTCATGAGCAAGCTAAGAATATTTTTTAAAACCAAAGCATGTGTTGGAGCAAACATATAATTACATTAACACATTTTAATCAGAGAACAAACACACATACCTGAGTTTCGCAGACTTCACACACATACTGCGGATTTAAGACATCAGAGGTTTATAAATTAAATTACTGCTGATATGATGGAAAGCTGCCATCTGTCACTTGAATGCTGCCAAATCTACAATCTACATAAAACATCCAACTGACTATTAACAAGTAGAAGAATCTGTTCAGACTCATCTCCTGATTCAGTCCAGGTGAGCAGGAAGTGTCAGTCAGGTCAACTTCTTGCTTTAAATCCATTCAGTTTCCAAACCAACAGCACTCTCTAGAGGTGAAAACCTGGTGATGCATTTACAGATAAATCCTCTTGAGATGCAACAGACTGAAGGCCTATTTAACGCGGCTGCACTCAGGTCAGTTATTAAGGACTAAATATACTGAAAGGAGTATTATTGTTATTTTTCTGTTAACATCTGTGGATTTAATGGTTCCTGTCCAACTCAAAATATCCTCTGAAGGACAAAAATACTAAATCAAATGTGGCAAATGAAGGAGTTGGCCTGGTTTCCTGTTTGATAAATTGCAGATAACATCTAATAAATTACACAAAAAATATCTGTTAAATAACATTTTTATTTTATCTACAGTTTTACTGTATTCAATATACAGCATACACAATATATATCTGCAGTTCTTCAACATATTGATAGATTACTAGTTCATCATATAACTGATCAATATGACCACGAAATACATGTTTTTGTTGCTGTGTACTGTAAAAAGAATTTTAGATGAATGTAAGTAATTCTGGATGGATTAAATCTAATTTTGGACACAATTGAGACAAATTTTAGGAATTTTAGATAAGTTCTATTCATTCTGGACTATTTTTGGATAACTGTTGACAAGTTTTATGTCATTGTGGACACATTTTGAGTCTAGTTTTGTGTATCTGCACTGATGTGTGCAGCTAGAAGCAGGACAGTGGACACAAGGCCATGTTATTTTCCCCCTTCTTTATCCTGTTTGCAAGTTTTGGACTAATTTCTAGTCATTCTGGACAATTTTTTTAATGTATTTTGGACAAGTTTTAGTCATCTGAGACAGATTCCAACAAATTTTGGACACATTTTGGACAGATTTTAGGAATTTTAGATAGGTTTTAGTCATTTTGGACTAGTTTAGGTCATTTTTTGATGAGATACGGCTCATTTTGGTCATTTTTTAGTAGTTTTCTTTACTTGCAACGCTGTACACAGCTGGGAGAAGAACAATGTGCTTTTTTGTTTTGTTTTTGTTTGTTTTTTTTTAGGAAAAATATATAAATTCTGAATTTTTATCCAAAGGCATAAAAAGCAGCAAATTTGCACATTTGAGAGGCTAGAGGCTTTAAATATTGTATATGTAAGACATTTATCCAAACTGGAATATTTTGAGGAAAAAAAAACATAATTTAAACCATACAAAGAGAAAAAGTGTTATGTTTATGATAACACTCATGAGACTTGGAACATGAAGCTTTAATGAAGATGATTTATATGAACCTGAAGTGTTTTAAAAATGAGCTGAAGTTGATGGAGCTTTATATTTGTTTGCAGCTTCCAGCAGCATCCAGCAGGTGGTGTCACAGACCATTTATTATATCACTTTGACTGCATTAAATAACATGATTGCTGATACATTCAGTTGCTTAATCTTAGATCTGTTAAAACTGACCATCACGTCTCTCAACATCTCATTATGTTTGATCTTCAGTCTTTTGTAAAAACCTGCCTGCTGACAGTCTAGATATCGGTTATAGAGGGTTAAATGTGGACCACCAGGGGCCCTCAGTGATCTGCAGCATCACCTCTGCAGCTCTTCTCAATCAGCTGTGAGCCCATGTGAAAGCTATTTCTGTGTTTTGTCACGCAACCCAGCAGCTCTGCTCAGCAGCTGTTTGGAAGGACCATCAGGCAGCTGATTAATGAGTTCTGACTCCTGAGAATCACTGAAATAAAGAAGCATCATAGCGCGACAGCTCCAACAACACATTGGATCACTGAGAGGTGTTCCATTATTCTCTTATTATTAATAATTCATCCAAACCACAAGGATATGACCATTAACGCTCAGAGGGACATCTGGAAAGGGGAAGTCCAACATTAAAGCAGAGAACAGGCTGGATCGGAGAGCGACAGATTGGAAAAGCTCAATCCTGGTTGAAAAGGCAGATTGGCAGGCTGCAGCCGTGGAGCTCTGCTGGTCGACTAATGCCGTCAACATCTCCAGTCTAAGTGGTTTCTGGCCTATCAGGAGCAGCCATACTGAGACCTGCAGGCACACGGCTTATGTAATCTACAGTAGAGGTAGATCTGGCTGAAGGAAGACGGAGATGGAAAGTTAAAAACCTTAAGCCTCTTTGTGCTTTTGGGTGGATTTGAACCGGCAGAGTGTTTGTGTGTCCCTGATTTATTACAGTTAGTGAGCGTTTTTACAGGATTCTTTCCCACGGGGCGTGGAAATGTAAATCAGGATTAATGCTCATTAGAAATGTACCAGTTTCTACCCGGAAAAATCAATCATGCTTTGAGAGATTTGTTCAAAAAACGCAGAAAGATACAGAATGAATTTCATAAAATCTGTCACCATCGTCTTAATCAATACAATATTTAATCTGCAAACCGCAGTCTGACTCCCGTGTGTGTTTGACAGGAGGCTGAAACGTTCTTTATGAATGAATCTGTCAGTTTCATCTGCTATGGAAACATTAGAAAAGTTTGAACAATGAGATTTGAAGAGAAAAGACTCGCTGCTTGAAATCGATGACCAAATTACCTGACAAGCAATAATCAGTGAAGGAGGTTAGAGATTTCATTTACATCCCAGTGCTTAAGTTGTAACTGTATGTTTTGGTTTTAGTGGTTTTCATCTGAGCCTGATCTACATTGAACTGAATATGATCAAACATAATGGCGTACGCTACCATTCCAAAGTTTGGGGTCACTTAGAAATATCCTTATTTTTGAAAGAAAAGGAGTATCACGGATACCGAATAGCGTGATCTAAATATGTAGCGGGCGGCGGGAATTGATGGGACTCAGAAACACCCCCACAATTTAATCAATTGTTCCTTGTATCTTTTCTGACAGATAAGTCCACAGCGTTCGATTTGCAGTTGGATGCCAATCATGTGATCGTCAGCAGGCAGCTGACGTACTGTTCACTTGTTGTCATAGTTACAGTGACGCCGGGCCGCTATCTTGCAACAATAAAGAAATCTTTAACAAATCTGTGGATCCAGACTATAAGCTGCATCACTGCTAAAATCGAATCACTGTCATTTCTGACCTTCCCTGAAAATTATATCCAAATCCATTAGATTGTTTCTGAGTAATGTTGCTAACAGACAGACAGACAAACCAACGCCGATCGTCACATGACTCCACCGTTCCTTGGCGGTGTAATAAATTCTTTCTAAGGCAGTATGGAGTATGTATTTTCTCTGTATGAACAAAGAAGCAGAGTCAGTCTACATTGGATCAATGGCACCGCAGTGGACAGATCATCAATCCAATCACCGATCGGTTCTTCTGCTCTGACGAGTCCAGATGCTGCTAACAGTAATTAACAGCATTAAAAGAACCTACAGAACTGAAAGCTCGCTGACAGGATGATGGAAGTCAGAGCTGCAGCTTCAATTGATTTGTCTGTCACGACAAAATTAACTCTGACATCTTGAAAAATGATTGGTTCAATTAATTACAGATCTCTAATGTAAAATCTCAGTTTCTCTGTATGATAGAGGTTCAATGTGATTCAGGTTTGAAACAGCCGAGAGCACAGCAGCTTGAAGACATTTAGGCCTTTAGAGCGGCTTTTTCTTAAACCGGTTTCTAAATATTTTGTAGACCAAGAGATGAAAATGTTCTATTTTTGTGATCAAATGTTCCAATTTCAATATTAAAAGACTTATCAATTTACAGACAATTTATTATCCAGAAACCACAAAGCTGGAAAAAAAATCATCAGATTCTAAACTTCCTGATAATCCTTTAATTACTGATCTTGTCCAAACCACAGCTTCAAATCTGGATATTTTGTTGAAACCACCTTAATCAACATGTCTAATTTGCAAAAATAAACCTTTAGCACTGATTAAAACTAAACTGAGCCTTCATCATGAAACTTCTCCAGCTGATTACTTACATTAAGACAATTGTTTTTTGTCACCCAATTTTTCTGACAATATATATTTGAATGTGCAAGTGAGGTGATGTCATTAGATTTGCACACATTTGCATCAACTTACAGAAAACAACTCTGAACATTATAGAGAGTCAAGTTCACAATTCTCATTTTATTTTGTTGATGTACACTACCGTTCAAAAGTTTATGGTCACCCAGACAATTTCATGTTTTCCATGAAAACACACTTTTATCCATGTGCTAACATAATTGCACAAGGGTTTTCTAATCATCAACTTGCCTTTCAACACCATTAGCTAACACAATGTACCACATCTATGTAGATATTCCATTAAAAATCAGCCATTTCCAGCTGGAATAGTCATTTACCACACTAACAAAGTCTAGACTGGATTTCTGATTCACTTCATGTTATCTTCATTGATAAAAAATGCTCTTCTTTCAAGGACATTTCTAAGTGATCCCAAATGTTTCAACAGTAGCGTATATTTCAGTGGAGCGTCTTAACCTACACCAGCACAGTAAATAAACTAGTTGCAAACACATTAAAACTGAAGTCTAAAACTTGTTGCTCAAGTGATTTCCAACACCTTTAAACCAGCGACACACTTCAGGCTGTATTCATGAACTCCACAGAGCCACACAATTAGAAAACTGATTAACTTTCGCACATACAGTTCAACGCACTATTTATACGCTCCTTTACTGGCTTTAAAACAGAAGATCTGTCCTCCCATCGAGCTCACACCAGCACTCAGTAGTTTCCTCACGTTTTCCTGCTCGCCGCTCGGTTTTAGTGTGAGAAAGAAACAGAGAGGCTGTGTGAGTTGGAGGCTGATTGCATAACACGATTAGACTGCAGGAATCTGAGAAACAATTCCTACTGTTCACCACCATGTGAGAGACTGTTGTTCACAAGCATGTGACAGCAGGTCACAGTCAGACATGAAGGAACCCTAATGCCAGACATCACTTCTACCTCCAGGTTTTTAGGTTATATCCTCATTTGCTGCTTCCTTCCAAAGAACATATCCAAAAAGTGAAAGATTGATCTGAAATGACAGGAGTCTTGCCATCATCCACATAGGAGAAGCAGATGTTAAGTTCAAAAAGTAAAACTAGAAAATGTTTGAAGAATTTTTTTGTGTGCCAACATAATTTTTGCCGGTTCGTATGTATATAAGTTATATTGGTACATTTTGTGATGAAAAGCCAGCCTGCACTTTCGGCAGTTAAAAGCAGCAGGATCAGAGCTCCTTTGTCTATTAATAATTAAACTTTAATGGTCAATGAGAGCTGAGAGCTGCGCAGGAAACACCAGAGGCTTCACACTGCAGAAATAAAGATGAAAGAGGGATCATGGGGAGACGGATCTGACAAGCAGCGCAGAAGAAGAAAGAAAGAAAAGACAAAGACTATTACTGAGTTCTAGTTTTTTTTTCTCTGCAGTCTGTCAACATGCTGACAGTAGAATAAAATAACTGTAAATCTGTTGCTCTGCATAGTAAGTATTTTCTATCAAGCTCTGGAACCTTTGGGGAAAGACTGCAAACTGAAAACACTGCAGATATGTTTGTACTGAGTTTCACTTTGCACATACAGCAGAAAGAGCATCTGGGTCCAGCAGCGTCCTTCCTTCACTCAGGTTGACATCAGATGCAGCCTGAAGATGAGGCTGCTGCAGAATAAGAAGCTCTGTGAGCTGATAGCAGCAGAGTGGCACTCAAACACACACAGCCCCCCTCAAATTTCATAAATCACCGTTTTAAAAGCGAGTTCTGTCACAAATGCAATCAAAGACGGCGAAAGAAGGCAAACGCATTTCTGATTAATGACAGAATCCCAGCAGACGAAAGAATTGATCCGAGACAAAAGGAAAATTTAATTAGCAAGAGAAACCCAGATAAATGTGATTAATGTTATTGTTTTTCGAGTAATGCATCATAATCATGTGTATTTTCAATATGCTCAACCTCAGAGCTCCTTCAACATCCGTCTTATGGAACAGAGTGAAGGCAGAGGAGCTGCAGCAAACGTAAAAATAAATAAATAATCTTTCTCTGTGCTGGATCACCTCATTTCAACCATTAAACTGCTCGTTTAAATACTGCCACTGGCTTCCTCGACACATCTGCATCGTTGCATTTTCCTTGTAGAAGTCTGCTATCTGGTCACAAAGCAACAGAAAATATATTTCATGTTCAGCATCCACATTAAAACCACAAGCTGCGATGCATAAAGGCCAATAATTACACATTTCATTTCCGTTTTTGTTCTCTAACAGCACTGCGGGGTTTGGTTCGTGTAACTTAATGCTGGACAAGGTTTTCTGTGCAGCTCAGCAGTCGCTGCTCCGCGTTTTACTGCAGCCATAAAGTCCGACAGGGCGAGGCACAGCTCTGATCTATGATTTCATCAATCTGCTGCAGCTGAAAGACGGAGAGTTTGCTTGCAGCAAAGTGCCATTATCTGCTAAATATCTCTGCTTTCACTGAGCCTGACAAATCTGCTCGTTAAAGGCCAGACAAAGCAGGAAAGAAGACGAGGAGGAGAAAGGTAAAGAGCTGAAGCTGCTCAGAAACTTGTGTCCCTGCAAACATGGAGACGAAAACATCCAATTCTCATGATACTTGTTGCTCAGCAGATACAAACAGTGCAGCATTTTCTATGCTGCATGCAGACTAATGAAGTCCTCAACAGTTGCATACAAAAAACAAAAGTTCTGGCTGAACTTTAAAGCTGACAGAAGTGCAATAAAGACTTTAAACAACAACCCTGCAGCCTACTCTGCACTGAGAGGACTGAACAAGAATTCATCAATAACTATAATTTCAGAGCGACTCTGTACGCCTCCTACTTTTAATCTGAGCTCCATTCAGGCCGCTAATGCTCAGTAAGACAGATCGGTTCTGTTTCTGATGCTGAGGATCCTCCTCCTTTAGAGGGAAACTCATCCATTTACAGCCACAGGAAACAGCAACTTGCCCAGACAGAGAGCTATAGAATGGGCAGGGTTTCCCAATGCACCACACACACAGACACACTCACACACACACACTCACACAATGCAGCAGCAACAGAGTAATCGACAGTCTGGGAGTTTTCCTGCTGATGATGGACTTTTCTTCTTTTTCTAATCAGCTGCCCCACTTCTTCATCACTCTGTCGTCTTTCTTCCCACCCACCCCCGTCAGTAATGCTGGTTTTAAGTGATATTTCATGTACTGAAGGAAAAATGCTTTGACCATTGGGTCTACGTATCAATATGGCAGTGGATGTGAAAAACACACACACACAAATACAGAAGAGAGTTAGAGCTATTGGAATTATGTTGAGCAGAGATTTTCTTCCTAATAAACTCTTTCTCTTGTCATTTTGGAGTAATGTTGCTCACAGACTGGTATAGCTTACCTGCCTAAAGCACCTAGTTTCAAGTCCAGGCCTTTTTTTCCAGTACTTACCAACTTCACTATGTAACACATTTGTATCACTGCCTAGCAGCTAGTTTGGCAGGTCCTTCAACAAAGAGTGAGCAGCTGCCTCACAGAAAAACACTGATAAAGGTACATCCCTGTACTTAGTGGTTATGATACTTTACCAATGCTGGGTCATTTTCATCAGGCTAGCTCAGAGCACACTCGGCTTTCAGAAAGGGGACCCTAAAGAGACAGGTTGGTTGACGAACAAACAACGCTGATCATTACATAACTCCACTGCGTTCCTTCATGGAGTAACAAACATCCAATTGCAGTTGTTGCAACAAACCAGTTATCAGCCTTTATGTTTTGATTGTAAACTTGGACTCAGCAGGTCACACCTGCAGACAGTCGCATAGAGAAGTCTTCATTTTTACGAGTTTTCTTGCAGCGTCACTCCTGGGACTATAACAGACTTTTCACTGTTTGCTGACAGCAGCATCCTCATTTAAATGTCCATAAAAACAAGGCTGATGGATCGTCGCCTCACAGCTACAGCTCTGATCCTCAGTCTGGCTCTGCTGCTGGAAGCCTCTCGGGAAATTTCCTTCACTGCAGACAGACACACCCAGAAAACATAAAACCTGCAGTGGAATAGAGTCAGGTTCTGCATGGGAGTCAGGGAACTAGTGAAGCACTAAAGTGGAGTTACTGCACACTGATTTCATACATGGATATGAAAGGAAGTGATGAGGAGGTATGAGAGATAAAGGATGGGAGGCTGATTAGAAAGTCTGAGGAGAGAGAACTCCCAGACTGCAGATTAGATTCAGACTGCAGTGTGTCTGGATGCTTCTATCAGCAGGACCACAACAGATAATGAGGAATAACTAATTACTGCTCTCTCAAAGAGATCTTCAGTCCAAACTGCGGAACATTTCTGGTCAGCAGCCTCCACCTCGATGCCGTTTTACTGCCTCTAATAGCTGCAGTCCTTTAGCGCTTTATGCTTCTGCTGGCTCAGCACCTCTTTCTGCTCTCATTACTGGGGAACTTTGCAGAGCAAATCCCACAAAACACCTCAAGAAAACACTGCAGATGGCAACACTTCTGGCAAAAGCTGCTGTTTGTTTTTGTGTTCGCTCACAAGAAAAGTAAAAGCTAATTCAGTGGATCTGTTGCTTCCTTTACCTGCCTGTATTCTGTCAATGGTAGCTGCTGTGGAAAACCTTTGGAGAAGCAGGATTACTGCAGCAATTTTACTGAGACATTCCGACTTATTATGGTTTTAGTCGTAATTACTGCAGTAATGATTGTTGCAGTGGTAGCTGAAGAAGTACAATAAATTAAACAGTACTGTTCATCCTCCTCAATCACATAGTCAAGAACTGGTGCAACAATAAAAACCACCAAGTTAAAGAACTCAGAACAGGCATCCATTCATTCATTATCTATACAGCGCTTAACCCTGCCAAAAACACCTAGTTTGAAGTACTAGTTGCTTAAAAATGGTTTGGGCAGCTGTCTGGCCGACTTCCTATTCATTTTAATGGGGATTTTTAACACCTGTTTTTTGCAGAGATTAATTGCATTTTCTTTTTTAAATTCAGGTCAAAATTTAGACTAACTGAAGGAAAACCTTAAAAAATTCTTAAAAGTTAAGGTATGATTGCAAAAAAAAACCCCAAAAAAGATCTCTACGCATAGATTTAGGTGAATAATATTTCAGGTCTTGTGACCAATTTCAACTTCAAATGAAGTTTCTACTGTGAAATCTGCAAGAGGTACAGGGTTCCAAAGATTACTGGTTTGTGCAGTTGTTTGGCCGACTTGGAGAAGTCTACGTGTGGACAGTGATGACCAGTTAGCCAAGGTGATGTATGAGAGGTTTACAGCCCGTTGTAAATCTAAGTGCTCTATGATAAACAGTATCCAACAGTCAGAGAGTGGGTCGAGGCATTCATGGAAACAATATCTCCAAAATCAAGTACAGGCAAGAAGGTGGCAGCAACGAGCCGTTTCCTGGCATTAAAAGAAAAAGAGGATTTGTTCCAGACAAAGTAGTCCAATTTTAATTTCAATTTCTTGAAAAGACTTTCGATGTGGGTTTTAAAACAGAGGCTTTAACAGTGAAGTTACTGAAAAGAGTCACTGTTAATGTGACGCATCTGCTATTAGAAAGAGCGTGGGTCAGCATATGATCTCATTAATTAACACAATCTATAGCTGGATTAGATAATGAAACAAGAGTAATATAAACTGGCAATGATAGACATTTGTCCAACAGAATGTTTTCAACTTTTCAAAAGACAGAAAAGCACCACAAAGTAAACAGTCTGATGTGCTAGTTAATTGTGTTAAAAGGCTAATTGATGATTAGAAAACCCTTGTGCAATTATGCTAGCACACGAATAAAAGTGTGAGTTTTCATGGAAAACGTGAAATTGTCTAGGTGATCTGATGTCGACTGTTTGGGTATATTACAGTGTGTATGTGTGTGGAGCTTTAGTGGCAGGTGATCCGAGTGATTTATCCATCAACCAGCAGCGTATTGATCAGCTCTGTAAAACGTTTCCACTCATACTGAAGCATAAAATCAGTCAGTGGGAGCTGCACTGTGTGGCACACATGCAATAACACTTTAACAGCTGTTATAGAATATCTAGAATATATACAGACACATCCAGGCTCCATGTAGGAAATCAGTTGTGTATGTACTGATAAGCATGCTGTCTTTATGCATGCAACCATGTGTTTGTGTGTGACTCAGCTGCATCCTTCACTTGCTATTAGATTCCTCATGCATCTATAATGCTGCCCACATGCATCCAGATCAGCTGCTCTGCTGGGGGAAGAAACTCTTCCTACCGTTCATTCAGCAGAGTACAGACGAACACGCAGCTGCATTTAGGATATACCAGAGCACATGTGGAGCAGAGGAAGGAGAAACAAGCCTCTTTATGGTCACTCTGCATCACGCTAAAGGCACAAAGCTCAGAAATCAGCTCCATGTTTTGACTCGGATCCAGCTGGAGCGCTGCTGCTGCTCGTCACAACCCCGTCGCTCTTCCTGTCTGTCATCTTTAAGCCTCATTAAATTAATTAACACATTAAACATGTCAGCGGACGACAAACAGAACGAAACGCCATGAAAAATTGCCAAATCCAACAGCTGAAATACAGAAATGAGCAGGCCGGGTGTGAAACAGATGACAGACAGTTAATTCCAGTTACAGAAAAAGAGAAAATTAAACTTTAATTTCTTGTATTTATGACTTAAAAATTATTGTTTTGCATAATGCATTGTGAATTCATGTGGAATTTGTTTAATAAAGGCATTTTTAAACAGTTTATATCATTTTCTTATTTGAGCAGCTCTATTATAATTGGGATTTAATTATTTTTTTAAGTCTTAGTTTCATACATCACAAATAAAACACTTTATTTACAAATAGTAAACAGGATTCTGTGAAGTGTGCTTCACTTTCAAAGTGAAAACCACTGAATCAATTGTGTTTCTAATGCCTGCTAACTGCATGAAAGAGGATTTCTACTGTGGGTTTCATTGATTATCAAAAACTACACTAACTGTACCAACATCATGCAGAGTACAGACTTCTAAATCCATCTTTTAGCCCTTTTCAGTAATATTGACTGTCTTTTTCATTTTTACAGCTCATCAGCAGCATGTCTCCAATACAGCAGCTGCAAATCAGGAATTGATTTTTCACGGTTGTGTGGGAGGAAGAGGTATTTGCGGTAAAAATAACAGAAGAGGAAAGATAATGAAATGAAAGAAGAGGAAGAAGAAGAGGTTTTTACAGGTCAATTCCTTCTTGGAAATGATTCACTTTCGGTCTCTGCAGCTTTTTACATTCAGAAAGTTGAGACTAAAAAGGAAACAGAAAAATGGACTGTGCTGTTGTGTTAACTCGGATAAAGAACGATGACAAAGATGAGAGTGTGTGAGCGTTTCTGAGCTTGTTACAAGTTTCTGTCCGTCTCGGTACTTCACCACCAGAGAATTAATTAACTTAATCAGACAGGAGCTCTTTCATGCTTCTCCAAAATCTGTGTGTGACGTACAGGTGTGTTGGTGAATGAGTTCCATCCAGGGAGGCTGTATGACGGTGGAATAAACAACACGGACGTTATTTAAACTGGAAACAACTTTCAGATAATTCACTTGGTGAAAACTCCGATTCACGTGAGAGCAAATGTTTTCCATCATTTCAGTCTGTAACTCCAGACTATCTGGACTTGAGTCTTCACACTATGAAGACATGATGGCTTTCTATTTATTAACACTGTAGTCATATCAGCTCATATATAGTTCATGGCTACCCAGAGTAACACTGCAACAACAAGAAAAGCACTCGGAGAGCGCAGGACACTACCAAGGCTGCTCAGTCATATCATTTCCAACAGCTGTTACCTTCAAAAAATTCATGGCAGAAATTACAGCAACATAGAATGTGACCACTTAATATAGATGTACCCACAAACAAAATGACCTTGTGCTGAGCACTGGCACGTGTTATGCATGTGTACGTTATGTACGGATACCCCCACAATTTAATCAATTGTTCCTTGTATCATTTCCGACAGATTAGTCCCATAAGTCCACAACGGTCGATTTCTAATAGGATCGCAATCATGTGATCGTCAGCAGGCAGCTGACATAGTGTTCACTTGTCATAGTTACAGTGACACCATGCTGCTATCTCGCAATGACACAGAAATCTTTAACAAATCTGTGGATCCAGACTATAAGTCGCATCACTGACAAAATCTAATCACTAGATCCTTGTGTCATTTCTGACCTTCCCTGAAAATTTCATCCAAATCCATGTGTTTTTGATGTTGCAAACAGACGGACAGACAAACCAAAGCCGACTGTCACATCGCTTCCTTGGCGGAATAAAGATGATGTTTGTTTTGGAGTACGTTTTTGACTTGTTGCTATAATCAATAAGCAATGCTATTCCAAACATTGTGAGGTTGGACCGGATCAGCTTACACTGGAAAAGAACACAACTTGTCAGGCAAAAAGGGGATATATTCTGTATATCTGTGCTAGCTTTAATAGATCACCTTGGTCTCTGTTGTACCTGCAACCAGACATATTCCATTCCGACTTCTTGCCTCCTTTACCTTCATTCATTTCTTCCACCTCTCTTGTAGTTATGACTGTATTTCTGCACACTGTTCTTATGGATGAGAGTCCATTAACTATATTAGATGGAGCACTGAAGGCTCTACATGCCGTTTGATGTTCCTGCTTCCTCCTCTGCTGCAGATTAGAGGAGGAGGAAAGTGACAGAGGATATAATCGAAGGCAGAGCTTCGAGTGCCAAATGACAAAAAGGATTTAAATATTTTAACAGCTATTCTCTCTCAATCTAAAGACAATTACGAAGCCAAAATGTTTTTGCCGTTTAAAATAAAACAGAAGAGGAATCATCCAGATGCTCATTTTTGCCTCCCACTGATGCTTCTTTTTTCCCCATCTTTGCTCCGGTACTTCTGTCATTCCTCTGACTGTAACACTCCTTTTCCTTTCTCACATATTGCCGAGCTCTTGTTTTCATGCACCGCTGCCTCTTTTCATCCTGTTCATACTGTCCTCTCAGTCTGACTGGTCCTCACTCGTTTTCTTTCCTCTTCCATCCCTCTGATCCCCTCTTTCATCCTATATGTCCCCAGAACTCTCCATCTGTTGTTGTTTATTATTCATGAATCTGCTTCAGAGAGAAAACAGAATAAAGATGCATCCGCAGCTTTTTAACCAGCGTGTGTTTGAAGGCTGCTGTTGTCTGCATTGGTGCAGTGAAGCAGCTTCACACTGATGCTGCTGCTCTGTGATTCGCCACACGTTTGACTGCTTCAGTAAAAATACAGTATGAATGTGATGATGATGCTCAGCCAATCTGGTACTGTAAGACATACACCAATCAGGTCTAACATTATGACGACCTGCCGAATATTGTGTCGGTCCCCCTTTTGCTGCCAGAACCAGTCACCATTGTTCCTTCCTTGGACCACTTTTGATAGATACTGACCACTGCAGATCCAGAACACCCCACAAGAGCTGCAGGTTTGAGGATGTTCTGATCCAGTCGTCTAGACATCGGCCATTTTCAAACCGGCTCAAATCCTTACACTTGCCCATTTATCCTGCTTCTAACACATCAACTTTGAGGACAAAATGTTCACTTGCTGCCTAATACAGCCAACCCATTAACACATGCCATGATGAAGAGATAATCAGTGTTATTCACTTCACCTGTCAGTGGTCATAATGTTATGACTGATGTTATTGCCCCATTTTAATTCATCTGCTAACATAATTGCACAAGGGTTTTCTAATCATCAATTAGCCTTTCAACATCATTAGCTAACACAATGTAGCATTAGAACACAGGAGTGATGGTTGCTGGAAATGTTCCTCTGTAGCCCTATGGAGATATTCCATTAAAAATCAACCATTTCCAACTAGAATAGTCATTTACCACATTAACAATGTCTAGACTGTATTTCTGATTCATTTAATGTTGTCTTCACTGAAAAAAAGAAGATTTTCTTTCAAAAACAAGGACATTTCTAAGTGACCTCAAACTTTTGAACAGTAGTGTAAAAAGATATTTATTACACTTGTCCATTTAAATATACAGAGCATGGCTTTAATGTCCATGCTGAGCTACATTTATGCTAATGTACAAATCTTTGTTTCAGAATAGGCTCTAAATAAGATTCTTCTTCATATGATTTCAGTGCAGCTCCAGGAGACAACATACAAATACCACTGTATAGCTGCTTATTAATCAACACTATAGTTTATAAACATTCCCTAAACGTTTCACATGCAGCTACAGTAGATGCTAGCTTGCTAGCATGTCGTCAGTGCGCAGAGAAGCTTCAAGTTTCCACACAACTACAACAGGTGTGTGATCAAAAATTACTTCAAAAAGAGTGAAATAAGGTAGTCTAATATGACATTTACCAAATATGAAACCAAGTGAACATTTTCATGAGATTTTAAACATTAATAGCACAATTTGGCCTGTTTATTTACTCATTTTAGGCCCACTGGCACATGTGGGAAGCCATTATTTACCAAAATCACATGACAAAACGTCAGAGACTATTCGGCGGAACCGCAGGCAGTGTAAACAATGAGCAGATAGGATACCACTATGGAAACTGATTAAATATTAAAATGCACGTTTTAAAATATTCATAGCATGTACAGTTATCTATTTCCCCAGGACTCAAACCTTTCTAATCCGTTGTACATGTTGACTGCAGGTTTTCTGCAAACTCTGAGCTACTGTGATACAAAACAGAGCATGTCCGTCTGGCAATCAGCAGTTGTGTAGACAATAAATTGTTCTGTAGGATAAACTGAAACCAATTTTAGGAGCTGTGGAGTAAATACCAGCCACTTCTTCATGTCCATCTGTCTTAAAGACAAACTGCTTGGTGGAAGGTCTGTCTCGAGAGCGTCTGGATGCCAAATTCAAGCTAAACAACCATATTTCTTAGAAAACATCTGCAGTCCAGGCAAGATTTACAGCAGCACGACTGAACTCTACCACAAGAACAATATTCATTCTGCTGACATTACATAAGAACTAATAAACTGATCTCCAGTCTGCAATTTTCTGACATCATGGCAGTGATCAAAGATTCACATAGATAAAATTTACATTAGTAATAATGTAAACTACTGCACTGCATTGAAAATGTCAATAATCTATCCAAATAGTATGAGAAAAGGTACAAAAAGTAACAACAGTAAAAGTACTTAATGAGAAAAATGTCTCTGGTTACTTATGTAAAATCATACATGTCACATGCGACATGCTGTACAGTTGGAAAAATTGTTTAAATCCTAGTTTAAAGTTCTTATTCTAAAAATACTCTAAAAATTTGCCCAATGTAAACCATTTGCACTAATCAGATTCTGTCAAAAACAAACAAAAAAACTCCAACCAAAACTGACTCAGTCGCAACCAACAGTCACTTCACCAAAATTCTGGTAATTTTTGGTTGGACTGGGTTGAACTGCAGGCAGTGTATACACAGATAAACAAATTCTGAATGTAAACAGTCATAAAAAACAGCAAAAATATTATTATTATTATCCCCCTTTTAAGAATTGAAAATGTTAAATGTTGTACGTGTTGATTCCAAGTTCTAATCAAAGTGTTTTTGTGAATTAAATGTTCAAAAAATCATGTATGGCTCATCTTTATCTGCAAAAAGACATTTTTTCAGTTCCTGCTCCTTCTAGCAAGCAGTTGTTCTGTTTCCACAGAAGTGCATGACTTCTTCTGTGGTATAAAAGTGAGTAAAATGTGTGCAAAAAAGGCTCAGAGTTAACAATGCATCATTTTACATGCAGTTCACTTTTCTTGAACGGAAATCTTTTAAATTTTTTAAATTACCGACCGGCTCTGCAATTGTTACATTACTTTGAATATTTTTGCGGTAAAGTAAGCATTTTCTAGCCTAAAAAAACTGAAAACAATATAAGAAAATATCTAGAAAGTAATAATTAAAACATATTAAAAGAATATTTAATGTAAATAAATTGCGTGGCATACATTGCTGGCCGCAGATTGGCTCAGAGACCGTAGCATCAGTCTCCTCTGTCTCCCGTGTGTAGCAACATTTAGCATCCCGCCTTTTTCATTTCACATAGACGTCTGATCGCTGCACATAGTGTTGCTCTGTGGTGCTGTGCAGTGTGTGGGGAGGGTTTATAAAGGCTTAAAATACACATAAATAATAAAATAAATATGGTCACTACTTGACGGATTTTCATCGATCACAGGGGAGCAAGTTCCTCTTTCAGTTTTCCACCCTGTAAGCATTACTTGGTGTAATTTGAATTTGAATAAATGAATTGTGCTCATAGATCACTTAGTCCAGCTGCTGATCTTGTTTTATCTCCTATATTAAAGCTCTGTGCTCAGTCTGAAGGCTGTTTGAAGCCACTTCAATCATTCTGAATTCAATCTATTCACAGCTGTGCAGAAAACAAAATAAAAATAGCTTTTTCTCAATGAGTGTCAGTAACAGCACATGAATAAATAACTGCACTGTACGCCCACGCTTAGCTGTTTAACTGCTCCTGCAGTCCACTTCAACCAGCACACAGATCAGTCATTATGCAGAACACATGACACTGTTCTGTGCTACTGTACAAAGGCGAAAGAAAAGAATTTCACAGCGTTCCTAGAAATAAAATGATCTGCTTCAACACGACAGACAAAAGCAAAGCTGCCCGTTTCCTCTGATCCTTTCAAATACTACAGTTTCATTTGAAGACGCTGCTGTACAAACCATTTAACTGTAGAGAGTGTTAACAAAACCACAGACACTAGAAATAACCTGAATGCTGTTAGATGGACGCTATCTGAATATTATTCATCCACATGCTTCACATTCAGGCCTCCATATTTAATCCAAATCTTCTCTGTTGGTGTCCAAAGCAGTTTTTTTGAGATATTTTGTAGAATCTTGAGTGAAACTGTGACACCAGGACCGATGTGAGACGATAGACATGAGAATTTGACTGGACAATTCTTTTAACCAAAACTCTAAATTATATTTTATGTATTTTAGGCCTGTCACTGTATCATAAAGGCCAAAAAAGCATCTCATATCTGACATCAAACTTCTACTCTTCATGGAGCAAGTTGAGTATTTTTTACTGGATTTAATGTATTCACAGCATAGAATGTGATTTTAAGCTTCATTTATTAAACAAAAAACAAATGTTAGTGAAATTTTTATAAATCTTATGAATGTAATCAATATTTTATACTACTGGTTCAACGTATTCTGCAAGTGACCCGTGAATGCTGAGCTTCATGCCATCTCCACCTCTTCCATCTCCTCCTCCTCCTATGCTTCCTTCTCTATCTCCTCCTGCATCTCCTCCATTTCCTCCTGCTTCTCCTCCATCTCCTTCTCCATCTCTTCCTCTTCTGCCCTCTCCTCCTCCTCCTCCTCCTCCTCCATGATCTCATCTCCATCTCCTCCTCCTCTATCTCCTCTTTCCTCTCCTCCTCTTCCTTCATCTCCTCCTCCTTCTATACTTCCAACTCATCCTTTTCCTATACTTCCTCCATCTCTTCTTCCTCCATCTCCTGCTCCACCTCCTCCTTGTGTTCCATCTCCTCCTCCTCGATCTCTACCTCCATCTCCTCTTCCTTCACCATCTCCTATCTCCTATCCCCGTACCTCCCCTCCATCTCTCCCTCCTCCATCTTTACCTCCTTTAACTCCGCCTCCATCTCCTCATCCTCCATCTCTACCTCCACCTCCCTCTCCTCCTCCTCTCTCTTCCTCTTCGATCTCCTCCTCCTCCTCCATCTCTACCTCCACCATGTCCTCTTCCTTCATCTCCACCTCCATCTCCTCCTCCTCCTCTATCTCTTCCTCTTCTATCTCCTCCTCCTCCCTCTCCTATCTCCTCCTCCATCTACACCTCCATCTCCTCCTCTTTCTATACTTCCTCCATCTCTACCTTCATCTCTTCCTCCTCTATCTTCTCTTCCATCTCCTCCTCCTGACATGCTCTCTACCAGATGGTACACATGATAATTACCAAACAGACTAAACATTCATGAAACCCTCAGCGAGCTTCTCCGTCTCTCACGTTTCCTCTACCTCGGTCTGACAGCTCTTCCTGGAGGAGGAGATCGTGGTTTCTGCAGGAGCAGGAGGAGGTCAAGCTAATGGAAATATGCGCTCACACTTTCATACAACACAGATTACAGATATACGAGCTGCAGAAACTGGTTCGCCCCGAGCACTGAACCAATTACTGCGTTTAATGAATCCTCTCATTACAATGAAGCAGCGGATCAAAATGCAGTTTTGGTGCTAAATCCTGCAGCTCATTACCAACCAGTACCATCTCCTGCTCTGGTTTTACTCCTCCAGCCATATTTCCCCCTCCTACTTCCCCCTGCAGCAATGCATGCCCTATTTTAGTCAGGCTATATGGTGGTAACATGGAGATTAACAGAGGCGAAGTACGATTACATGCAGGTATCTCTCTATTAAAGTGTCAGAGTTAAACAAATAATAAAGGACAAAGCATTGCAGAACAGTAAAATGTTCTGCCTGTAATTCATATCTTTGTTGTTATAAGCATTGTCACCAAAAAAGAAGTTATTTTATTGATTAGATATTGTTAAAATTAATCGGCTGATTAATCAGTTATTGGTATTTGTTTCTGCCAAATATTGGAATCGGCCTCAAAAAGTTGTAGGTGAATCTGCTCATTAGAACTGTAAATACTGGAACAACATGTTTTCTAGAACAGTACAGTTCTATCAGGAAAGACAGATGGCATGTTCAGGTGACTTTCAATGAAACTGTGCTCTAGTGGAGAGTTTTAGGGACAGCTTTAATGTTTCCTGCATCATCTGTGTGTCTAAAAGGAGCTACACAAACCTCTACATCATTGCTGGAACTCCTGTCACCAAACACATCATCACACCTGCTCCTACTTTATTCTTCCTTTGCCCTTAAACCTCTCAAACATTCCTTTTCTCTGTCTCCATCTCCTCCTCCTCGGCTTCAATCCATCGCCTTCATTTTCTGCCCTGAATCTGGAGAACAATTAATGAGGCTATATTTCATAATTAAGGCAAAAATAATGTCTTGTCTCCTCACCGATCTTGTGCGCTCTCAATTTTTAATGAAGCTTTCACGGAGCGAAACAGACCATCTGAGGAGAAAGATGATTTTTTAATTGCTTCTATGTAGACGTACTTAAAACACACTCCAAAGCTAATGCTAAAATACCATATAGATGGTACCTGTAGTATTTTTATAATTTCCTCTTTTTCTCCCTATCATCCCTGATTCTTCCCATACTTTTCCAATCTCTTTACCTCTTTCTCCACCTCCATCTCCCATAAATACATCCTCAGTCATATTCCCATGGATGCAGCAGAAATAATTCCCCATTTTTCATCACGTCTCCCTCAGCCCTGCAGCCATGAAACACATCTTTGATTACAGCGAGGAATCAGGCTGTGGGGTCCCTGGTGCCGTTTAGCTGCTACAAGTCTTTCTATTCGCACACACACATCTGTCTTCACACACAGATTTAACGTGCACACTGCAGCGCCTGATCGATGGAACATGCGAGCAGGAAAACGTCTATTAATCTCTCGGTGAATGTCGGCGTGTGCTTCAGTGTAAATGACAAAGAAACACCATTAACGCCCACATCAGCAGGGAAAATCCATCACCTTAAAGACAACATATTGTACATTCAATATCCTTAGTTTTCATTTATATTATTACATTTTGATGGAAATTTGTGACTAATGGGTATCTCAGAAGTTGTGTGAGCTTACAAAATGAGAAAATTCTACAATTCTACAATTTAATTTAGCAGACGCTTTCATCCAAAGCGACGTACATCTGAGAGTAGATACAACACGAGCAAGAATCTAGTCAGTAGAAAATAACCTGGATAAGAGCCACAAAACAAGTTCAAGTGTGATAATATACGGTGGTGTCTACAGACAGTCTTTTTTGCTTATCACAGTCTGGAATGGGTCAATGACTGACACCAACGGTGATTTTAATGTATTATTATTTTTTAAGCAGTTTCAGATTATTTACAAAAATTCACATTCAGGGAATAATGTACAAACATCCTCATAAATAAAACGCCATAAAAATGCCATATTTTTACTAGTTCTGGGGATTATAACCCTTTAAATGTTAGTTTGTTTACATGTTGCCACTGTTGTTTTTTAGGAAGGAAAAAAACACCAAAAAATAGCAAATTTCCAAAATAAAAGCACTAAATCTACAATTCCTTTATCTGATCATTGCAGTCTGGAATGTGTCATTGATTAATACTGTTTATTTTAATAAAAACTCACACTCAGGACCTGTGGAAACAAAATGATCTAAAAATCAAATCCTAACATGTCATTATGAAGGTTAATACACGGGTTCTGACAGGTGTAGCTGTAGCTAAACGTTAACAAGTCAGGAAAAAAAACATAATATCTTTAAGAAACGGATAGACTTGTGATATAAAAAATTAATTTGCACCTACTTTGCATCTGATTATTCAATTAAAAACATTTTAGGTACCAACTTACTCTTATTGTGTTCTTTCTTTTTAAACTACAGTGATTTGATGGTGGTGAATTAAATTCATTTGGAGACTGTGGCCTTCAGGAGCTGTTGAGGATATTTCGTTTTTTTATAGACCAACAATTCACTGAATAATTAAGAAAACAAAGTTTAAAAGATGTCAAAAACTAAACTAGAAAAACACTCAGAGAGCTCAATACTCTGTCAAGGCTGTTCATTCCTGACTGACCTTTAAAATTTTCAACATGAGTTCTGCAGGATCTCTGACACACTTGTTTGTACATACAGTGAATTCTCTCATGTCTGATGTTTTACAAAGGAAAAGAAAACATCCTGAAAACACATCCTGCCCACCGGCTGCAGATAAAGAGGCTCAAACTGGGTCATGAGTTAAACTTTCTGCTCCAACTACACCTGCTCATCCTGACTTCCTCCTCAGTCAGACCTTCTGCCTTCAACTCTCCATCATCTTCTCAGTGGATTTATGCTTCCTGTTCTCTCTGATCTTTGATCTGTTATCTACTTTGGCCCTGAGGGTTGATATTGAGAGGGCGCTCAAATCTCATTTCACTGAGGCTCAGATGGCTGTTAAATCTGATTTCCTCATTCCCTGCTGGCCTGTAACTGAGTTTACCAGCTGACTACCAGGAACCAAGAGGTTCTCCAAAACCTTCACCCTGAAGCCAGTTTCGCAACAGAGCAGCGAAAACACGACTATTACGAAGATTATCTGTGACCCACAATGATGCTTTGACTTTCCTGGATCATATTGACCATTTCCCATCATTCACACAGCGCTGGAAAATTCTAAAAATGCACCAACACAAACTGCAACATCAAGCGGCTTCTCCTCTAAAAACAAAACATCACCAGAGTTTAACACAAGGAGAAGCTGCCTTCTGCATGGCTGCATTAAACAGTGTTGTGTTATCACTTACCAGCCCCTCAGCTACATGCAGAAACGCTCCTTAAATCTTATTTCACCCACGTTGGCTGATGATGACCGGGTTTGTTCCTTGCAGGGAGCCTTCATAGAGTTCCTGGAAAGACAACACAGAATCATAACCACTCTCACTGAGCTCTCATTTATTCTTCTGTTCTTTCAGGATAGAAATCATTCATGTTGCGCACAAGCTGTGTTGGTTTGAGGTCTGAATTCAGATTCCTCCCACACTGAAAGAAGAAAAGACTTGGAACAACTTAATTGAATTGTTTCATGTGGTAACATCTAATTATTTAAGATATTTGAAATTAGGTTACTGAGTTACATTAACACAATGATTTAAGTTACATCTACTTAATAATTCAAGTAACATGTACTTAATAATTCAAGTATTCTCAAATCAACATTTTGCATTAATCCAACTTAAAATTAAGAAAGTCAACTTAAAATTTTAAGTTTTTCCAACTCAGTAATTTGCATAACCCAAAAGTAAAATAATGCTCCTTTCTAACCTAATATTATGGTTTCATGAAAATTACTTTTTGTAGTAACCTTGAAATGAAACTAAAATTACAATTTTAAGTTGGCTGAGAATATTTTAAAAAACAAAAAAAAACTAAAACCAAATCTGATCGGGTTTTTTTATACTTTATTGTGTAAATGTTAAATTCACGGCCACCAACACAGCTTTTGGGCCAACACAGTGCACGTTTGTCCTTTTTAAAACACATGCACAAAATGCACAACTGTTAGTAAGACCACAAAGTAATTTTGTTGGCAAAGTGCAAAATAGTGCATCAAAGTATTACACAAATATGCCTAACAATATCAACACATACAGTGTTCTCACAACTATGAAAACGTGCCAAGACTATGCAGAAACCTCTTTCATCAACTAAAGCCAGTGAATATTATGGATCTGAACACTATAACTGAATAATGGGGATGAAAAAATATGAACACTTCTAAGAGTATTAAATCACAGTTACACATGGTCACAACTGTTTGTTGTGTAACTGAACACACCAAATTGAAATGCAACCTTTCCCTACAAACAGAAGGAAATATGTTTGGAGAAAACAAACTTCTGCCAAACCATGACAAAATCAGTGTAAAAGCACTTCAAATTGTGGTTTTCAGGAACATTTGTTGAGTCTCGTCGAGCATTAAAATGAGGCCCAACAACCGAAAGAGACACGTTTTTTAAATGCATTATGTGCAAACACCATTGTTTTTTCACAGTATGGCACTAGGCCGTTTGTTGGCCCAGAGGAGGAATCCATCGTAGTGTATCGTTACTGTGAGGTTTGAAGTTTGCTATACAGATTATAGACTTTGGGGGACATCTTATGCTGATCAAGCTGCATCAGGATTTTTTGGAGTACTTCAAAAGTGAAGCGAAGGGGTTTTGGATAAGCTAGGTTTAGTGCATAAATCAAACCTAAAAGCATGGCACAAGCTGAGGCAACCGAAGTCAGTTCATGCAGTACTTCCGTGCCGTCAATGACGATGCCAATGTCTTCAGGTGGCTCCTGAAGTCCTTCCCCCTCCTTCCGAATGACAAACACTGCCACGGTGAGCTGCTCCAGCTCCCTCTGAGTATCATCTGTTCCAGAGTCCTACAGAAGGGTACAGGACACAAACACAAATCATCATTTGCCTCACTTCTTAATGTGATGAAATTTCTGGGTGATATCACATTATCTGTGTTATGTGCTGGGCTATTTCTTGACTGGGTGTCATCACACACCACAACCTGCAGAGAGAGGTGAAACTATTCCTTTGAACTTGCATAATCAAATAAGCCAGGCAAAAATCCTTTTTATTTAAAAAAAAATAATAATAATACACACACACACACACACACACACACGATCCAATATGTTGTGCATTGGTGCTGGCAATTACATTATATCCAATATGGCCATGATAATAAAAACAACAGTTGACAAAATCTCTCTTTTATAGTACATTAAATCTAGAATATTTTGTGTCCCTTTGACAGATGTACTGTCATGCAAATAACTGTTGAAACTTACAAGATATTCCTTGATGAGGTCATTTACATCTTCTCCCATGAAGATGGTGAGGGCTTTCAGCACACATTCCCTCCGAAGATTAATGTCCACAGTCTAGAACAACAAACAATTAATTTTATTGTTCTAAATTTCATAAGACAGACATCCTTACTTTTATAGCTTGACTCTTGCACTTTATTCAAAAACAGTCATTTACAAGCCCAGAGATTCATTACAGAAAAAAGGGATGAGCTCAGTGTAGTGTTTGAGTCGCTAAAGACATTCATGCATATGAAAGCCATGATCAGCACTGGCCTGCCCATATTAATGTATTTATGAAGACTACAGATATATTGTGACAGCCCTCTTAGTTATGAAGGGTTTCGTTTGATGGTGCAGATCTACCTGGTCCAAAGTGTCCATGATATCTGAAGTCTTTTGGCGTGTTGCTCCTCCTTTGGCACGGATGACTTTGATCAGAAGACTTGAGTGCATGTCTAACTGTGCCATGAACTTCTCCTCAAGAGGAACAGCCGTGATCCTCTAGAACTCTGTATTAATCTAAAAACAAAACACAAATGACAGTAGATATTGTATTATGGAAAAAAGTTACTGGTCTCATCCTGTATACAAACTCAGAATACACAAAATAACCACTGAAGCATAACTACCAAAATGTCAATACCCCAAAAAGTATAACATATATGGAAATTAAAAATGTAAATTGTATCATTAAGTTCAGTGTTTACAATCTCAACCACATCAAATTATGAACAATTCATGAAAGCTCACTGTAATAAACCCGTAGGCATACAGACTTTTCAGTTAGACTCATTTCAGTTCCATTCTTACCTCTTTCTGTGTGAAGAGAGCAGGCCATCTTTCCTTCAAGTCTTGAATGCTTAGTTCTTGGTTTACCACCTCATATCGTCTATACGCAAACGTGCTCGCCATTTTGTCTGCGATGACCTTTTCGTTGTTCCTTATCCCAATCTCTGTCTGAAGTTCTAGTCTCACTTTTTCCAGGCTGTCCATAGTCTCACCAGTAGGAAAAGATGGATAGAAGTTAGCTTCAGCCCGTTTTGGCATTCCAAGTCTTGAACCTACATGCACAACTTAAATAAGTGCATGGATATGAGTAGCCCCGTCCGTAATGCCTGTGAATCAGCTTGTAGTGCTTGAGCAGTTCAGATCTTTTTGATAATGCTGTCCCACAGTCCTTGCATCTCCACATGAAGTACAACACTGGAGAAACCAAGAGATGGGCTTTACTGGTGAAACCTGAGTTACACTGGACATATATAAAAGAGAAAAACGCAGAGTAGGGTTCAGCAATATTACAATATATCGATATGGTGATATGAGACAAGATGTCATCTTAGGTTTTGGATAACATGAACAAAATCGTGATGTGACATTTTTGCCATATTGCCCACCCCTAACACAAAGCAAAGAATTTTTTTGGGCTTACTTACCTTTACTGTTGATGAAGTTAAAGCAGGTGCAGGTTCACAGATAAAATGAGCTGCCTATCACGCCTCCACACAGGGCTGTCACTCCTGAGGTAGTACAATACAGCAGATCAGGTGGGGGGAGCAGTCACACTGGACACCACGCCAAAAGTTGTGAAACCGATCAAGGTCCCAACCAGAGGCCATGTAATCCTGTTGACAGGAAGCTCTGGAGTACAGAAGTCCTGAGAGTTAAAGATATGTATTTAGTTTGCGCAATCATATTATGATAGAGTGTCTTTCATGATGTTTACAGTGTTCATCTGCATCTATGTACTTAAACAAATGAAATATATGTATTCAGACTCATACTGGAAGTGTGATGGGCCAACAAAAAATCTGACAGCTCTATTTTCAGAGTTAAATAGTGTTATACTTTTTTCTATAATTTCAAATTTTGACTTATAGACATTTGTCCTCCATTCTACAAAGACTGAGTTGTGCTGAGTGTGATTGTGTATGACGTGTTTGTCCATTTGTTTGTGCATGTTTTTAATTGCAAAACTGCACATTAAACGTTGGTACAGTTCATGCTGAAACAGGCCTGTAAACAATCACCTGCATTTCACTATTATTGTAACTGTTGACATGACTTTTATTTTTTCGGAGGGACAGAGCTGGCACAACACGAAGCTGGGACACAATTCACACAGCAAACAGTCATCACTACTGCCTCCATGTGCAGCGTAAATACGACAGCCGCCCTGTCACCGAGACACCGCACACCATATACTCCCTCTCCCTCACCACAACCGATCGGTGTGTACGTGCGCCGCACGCACCCTCTGTCCTCTCCTTCTTAACGTTGAGTATATTGAAAACGAGGCAGGCGGCAGTAAATTCACGCATCCTGGAAGCACCACAGTTAAAACATAATCAACCTTCCCTCCCACATTACCTGTGGCCATGAGGACAATCCAAAAGCGTGACCGCATGAACTGCGCGCGCCGACAGGCATGCGAACCAACACTCATGTATAAATGGGCGCGCCCGAAGTCGTCTCAAGAGAAACGAGGGCCTCGCTTGCTGCTATAAAGAGCTAATGTTATGGAATAACTACACTTAAGTCAACGCCAATACGCTGCATGAATACACAACATTAAGCTACGATACTAAACCAAGAGAGTCCCGCCCGCAAACTACTAACTGACCTGTCCAAGTTCAAACTACCAATTGGTGTGATAATGAACAGCTCAAGGAAAGCCCCGCTAGCAGAATGCTAGCGGTAGCTAACACAGCAGCAGGGTACAGCTAATTTACTGACCCGCTAAAGTATCACTGGAGTATAAATTTTCTCGATATCACACACCAGTGAATTGAACATGAATCTATCACAATAGATTTTTAACAAAACCAGCAAACTGTATTGAAATTGTGCTAATGTAAAACTTGCTAATGTCCGCAGGACTGAAAGATAGCCGGTTTGGCTCGGTCAGTTTACTAAAAACTTAACCAATTTACCAATACAGTTGGGCCATTTTATATACAACATATTAAAGGATTTATTTTACCTTTGACTTACCTTCAGAGACGACGGAAAAGTAGTAATCCTTTGCTGTTGAGAAAATGGCGCAACTGCAAGTAGAACATTCTGGAGAAGGCGGAGACGTCATGACGTCAGACGCACAGCATCATGAGAAACCTAATTGGTTCAGGTTGACTCAAATGAGAATAGCAGGTTAAATGTGTACTGAGGCAACATGTAATTCCAAGTTGATAAATTTCACAAATGTAAATTGTCTTCACGAAAGCAGAAATCTAAATGAAACTCACTCAGAATTTTACATTACTTCAACTACTGCTGAAATACACTTTTAGCTGTGAGCTTGTACTTGTTACTCCCTCAAGGAACGCTGCAAAGATATGCGACGGTCAGTGTTGGTTTGTCTGTCTGTTCGCAACATTACTCAAAAACGGATTAACAGAACTGGATAAAATTTGTCAGGAAGGAAACAAATGACACAAGGACGAATTGATTAGATTTTGGCAGTGATGCGGCTTATAGTCTGGATCCACAGATTTGTTAAAGATTTTCTTTCAAAATCTAATGAGGTGGTCCTTGTGTCATTTCTGACCTTCCCTGAAAATTTCATCCAATTCTGTTAGTCCTTTTTTGAGTAATGTTGGGAACAGACAGACAAACGGACGGACAAACGTACGCCGATTGTCACATAACTCTGCGGCTTTTCTTGCTGGAGTAAAAACACGTTGCATTTCTGACGATGCCATATGGGGGAATGAACAGCCTTGGCGGAGTGCTGCGCTCTCCGAGTGCTTTTCTTGTTTTAAACACCCTCCACCATCACAACGTAGAAAATGACTTCCAGCAGCACATTTTCTCAGATCTGAATGAGTAAACACCAACAAAGATGGTCAGAGGAGGTGGACAGTTGACTGAACAGACTGGTCTTTGTTTGAACTCAGGTTTCCATCCTGACATGCAGCCATAGTGGCCTGTTGTTGTTTGTTGGGGCCACTGGGCTCAGTAATTACTGGAGGGAACCCTGGAGCACAAAGACCAGCGAGGACAAGAGTGTTTCCTGCTGAACCCAGTCACCTCCACAGAAATACACTGAACAGAATGTACACCCAGAGAAGGCACATTTGCAATATTCTATTTAAGTTGTTTGAAAATTCATTTTATTCTATTTTATCATTTCCCATGTATAATGTACATGTAGTTTGCTGTGTTGCAGATCAGTCAACTAATTCATTTCAATATTTGTAGCTAATTATCCACACAAGGGTTCAGAAACAGCTGCTGGAAAAACTCTCAAATCCTTAAAGGTCCAAAATATAACTTTACTGGTCAGATTAAACTATTCCCAGCATACTGTGGTGGTTTCACACCCGTAGTTCAGGTCATTTGGCCCAGAACAAGAGAAAGAAGTCCAGTTTATGTTCATTACAAACAAAAAACAGGAATAAAGCCATACATACAGACAACTCAGTGCCTTGAATCTGTAGATTTCTACTAACTGGTGTCACTAAAAACCACCAGTATTATTGGTAATACTGTTAAAACCAGCTGCATGTTAAACATACTGACTGTACATATATTTTACAGCTGTATTCCTCAAGGTATTACTGTGGAAATGCCACATGTTTAATGATGTTAATGCAGTACCAGAGTACACGCAGTACGACAGGAGCACAGCAGAACACCATTTAAGCTGCTTTTGACTCATTTATGAAGGAAAATCCCTGAACACGCACCACGACTTCCAAATGGGTTCTAGAAATGGAGATACCACACGTACAGAATGATTTAAGATTCCATTAGAGCTTTTGAAATAGAGCTAAACTCATATCTGTGACAGAAACCATCCTGTTGTTCTTCTGTTAGATTAGATTTGACTTCTAAGGGGCTCTAGACCAGCTGAAAAGGAGGTTTTTGTTCAGTTGGTTCAGTTTACATGTGAGCATGCTTTAACTTTTATAAATGTTGAAATGAGCTGCTGCCTGCAGGAGAAGAATTCAGCAGAAATGGATTAAACCATCTGTGGTGGCATACTGGTGGTTTTAGCAGCTACTGCGTCTGCTCTGGTGGGTTCTGGTTCTACGTTCTGCTGCAGCCCGGTAATGGCCACAGTGGAGGCTGAATGTCAGAACCACAGCAGCTTCCTTTAGAGCGGTTTCATTATTTATAAATGTGTGTGTGGAGTCAGTTAGCATTCAAAGAGGGAAGCTGCTGCTCAACACGTTTCGGCATAAAGGAGAGAAAGTTGGCCGAGGCAGTGGAAAATGCTGGAGCCAGAGACGATGACGCTGGCCGACAGAGAAGAACAAACTACTTCCTGAGAACCTTTTCAATACTTTAAATGCTCTCTCCAGCCGAGCTGCGTCTGGTTTTAACCCTTCAGTAGTCCAAACTATATCTGGTTAGAGAGGCAGGATTTCAATTATACAGCAAAGAAAAACTACATTAAATGGCTAAAGTCTAATTTGCTTCTCTAGATTCATATATTTTATCAAGTTCTGCCACTGATGTCTCTTTATCCAATCCTTAACTACTCAGATCAGTCAATTAAACAATTATCTCTGCTCTCAAAAAAGTGCTTAAGTTCATTTATTCTGATCAAGTGTGCACCAGGCAGCCCAGTACTAAAACTCAAAATGATGGAGTTATACTCCAACTCCAAGAGCCCTTATTGTTGAAGCCAACTCTGAAAGAAATCCAATTTCCAACCAAAACTCTTGAAGTGAAAAACTTTGAGAATTCAATATAATAGGACATAGCACACATGACAGGTCTAGTATCATCCTGCAGCTGCTTTAGTCAGCTGGCCAAGCATTTAAAGCAGAACTTTCAATCGACTTTTCAGTGATATTCTTTGCTCCAATTGCTTCCAAATGACCAAAAAATGATAATGAGGAGGAACATTTTCTTGAAATATATCCATCCATCCATCATCTATCCACCGCTTAATCCTCATTAAGGTCACGGGGGGCTGGAGTCTACACCAGCTGACACCCTGGACAGGTCACCAGGGTTACAGTTACAAACAATCACTCTCAAATTCACACCTACGGACAGTTCAGAATTGCCAATTAGCCTCAGCATGTTTTCAGACTGTGGGAGTAAGCCAGAGTAACTGGAGAAAACCCATGTAGAAAACCCACGTATGCACAGGGAAAACATGCAAATTCCGTGCAGAATGATCTCAGAAAGGGACGCAAACTGGGGATCTTCTAGCTGCAAGGCTTCCTGAAATACAATCGAATGAAATTTCACAAAGAGCATTTTCTGTGATGCAATTCATGAAAGCTTTTACAACAGTCTCATTCTGCCTCAGTTCACAGAATGCTCCACACCTGACCATCTTAAATTATACATATATACACACACACACTACCGTAAAAGTTTGGGGTCACCCAGACAATTTTATGTTTTCCATGAAAACTCACACTTTCATTCATGTGCTAACATAATTGCACAAGTGTTTTCTAATCATCAGTTAGCCTTTCAACACCATTAACTAACACAATGTAGCATTAGAACACAGGAGGGATGGTTGCTGGAAATGTTCCTCTGTACCTCTATGTAGATATTCCATTAAAAATCAACTGTTTCCAGCTAGAACAGTCATTTACACATTAATAATGTCTAGACTGTATTTCTGATTAATTTAATGTTATCTTCATTGAAAAAAGGGGATTTTCTTTCAAAAATAAGGACATTTAAGTGACCCTAAACTTTTTTTTTTGTGCATGTTCTTAAGTTTCATCTGTAAATCTGGGCTCATAGCTAACATTAGTTTTTGAGTTTAAACTCCTTAAAGAAGGTCAAGTCATGTTGATTTTAGCAGTGTTTTTATCTCTCCAATCTGTGGATCAATGTTTGAAGTGGTGAAGATCTCACTAGCTTGCAATTCTAGCTATCCATCCAGTTCAATAGTTCCAGAAACTCCACATAGACGGTTAAGATTTTATAAAGTTTACTGGTTTTCTGAAACTGTAAAAACAATACAAACTGTTTTAGAGTTGGACTACTAAATAATATTAAGCAGAAATGTGCATCAGCAAAAAACAAACTAATGTACCATGACTCAACATGTCGCCAAAATGCACTTATGGGCCAACATACTTAGAGACATGGCTTTAGCCAGGAGGAAAGGGAGATCGGGAGCTGCAGACTGCTCAACATGCTGACTAAATAAAAAGGTCATTTAAAGGTCATTGTCTACATGCAGCTGGAATCTAAGATGCTCACCGTTGCACGACTGTGTTCAGCCTGCAGCAAAACAACCCCAACAACACATAGTGGGTCAGGCAATTAATAGCGTGTAGAGTTGAGCTTTCATCTAACCAAACCACCCAGACTCAATAGTTTCCACAGTCACGCACATTTTCCTTTTTTTTTTTTCCATCCGCTTCATGCTTTTCTTCCTTCACTGCCTTGTTTCAATTAAGCACATTTGCCATTTTATTCCCCCCACACGGTTGTAGTTCAACCTGTATTTCTCAGAAGAATCAAAACATGCTTTTAGGTTCTGTGACAAATCCCAATTACCACATTTCCCTGCTAATGCTTTATTATATTCCTGTTTGCTTATTAGAACGAAATGTTATTGCTGTTTTTGCTTTGGGCTAAAAGGTGTGCTGACACCAGCCTGGAAAATGAAAATGAAAACATTTCATTTGAACAAAAAACAATGTCTGTAATCCAGCAGTTTAGAGCTTCAGGCCAGTTTTTATTCTGTTGCGGTTTATTTACATAATTCAAGCAACTTCTGGCCTCCAATTTTACAGACAAATAACTGCTCAGTATTCAGACAGGAAAAAAAAGGCTGCAGATTCTGTTGTTCTCTTGCTGGACCCAATGTTGCACTAAATTACTCCTCTCTAGGATAAAGTCTGAGTTCACCTGCAGAAGATTTGTCTGATAAACCTCACAACACACACAAAAGAGCAGCTTTAGCGCTTCAGAGAAACAGAATCCCCATTAATCTGAGCAACAAAGCTAATTAGTGCTCACCATTGTGATGCCACACATGAAGCAGGTTCTTGAGTGTTTTGACAAGAATTCTAGGGCAAAATCCATGAATCTGTCTGGTTAAAGTAATCTAAAGGCAGGGTTTTTTGTTTCCTTACATCCATCCATATATCCAGTTCTCATCAATACAATATCTGCTGAATTTACTCAAACCTGATGCCAATATTCCCTCAAACTTGAGGATGACCAGCTCTGTAATGGTGGTAAAAGAAAAACAAACAAAAAAAACAACGTCACTGTGATTCATGTGAAACGTCAGTGAAAGATGAACCGATGAGACACATTATCAGCCTGAACTCAGGCATTTACACACTGAGGATGGCAAAGTTTCACACACACCTAATGTAGCACATGTGATGCAAGATTTAATTTATATTAATTATAAAAATTAATTAAAGAACAGGGCTTGTTATTTGATTGGGTACTGCTTCTGGAGCTGGAGGAAAACTAATGAAACAACACAAAAATCTTTTTTTAACCAACTGTATCAAACAAAAACCCTTGATGTAAATCAAGGAAAATAGCAAATACAAGTAACTAAATGAAAAAATTACAAAATAATAAAATAAAAAGCATCTAATTCATACAATTCAATAACTTGAAGTTCTTTCAGTTCAAAACATAATCAGACAATTCAAAAAAAGTTCAAACTGCAGAGTGTGGTCAACATTTTCTAAACCCCAAGAAAGAATTAACAATAGAGGGATAACTGTTGGCTACAGAAGTACTGCAACCAGGCTTTGAGGCCTACATCAAACTGGCTTTGAGGCCTACATCAAACCAGGGTTTGAAGCCTTCACTGAACCAAAATTTCCAGGGTTGTCTAGCTCGCCATCACCAATCTACACAAAAAACCTGACCTGTTTCGGTAAACCGCTGAAGAAAAAATGGTGGTTACAACATGATTTCAAATGCAACTTTGGCATTGCCGTGTGCAGCAGCTGTTTTGTATTGCATGCCTCACCATCCATCCGCCAGCTTGTCAAATACAGGCTGTGCAGGTTCAGTCTTTTCCAGGGTTGTCAAGATGAGACGTCCAGCTCGGCTGTGCACTCTTTCAGGACTTGCTCCGACTGATTGCATGCCTGCAGCAAATTAGCTGCACAGGTGTAGGGCGGGGCTGAGGTGTGCTACCATTGGTTTGCTCGCATCGACTGACAGCTTAACTGTCCGATATAATCGGAGCGGCTTGACGGTCAACAAAGACTGTTTGTTTTGCTTTATTCGTTGTTTTGTGTATCGTTTTATTCTTGTAATTTTTGTCTCGTCATTTTATGTCTCATTTTTTTTTGGCTTTTATTGGAGAGGCATAGTGAGAGACGGATAGGAAACGGGGGAGAATCGAACCCGGACCGCTGCATCGGTGACCAGCCCCTGGACATGGGTCACCCTGCTTAACCCGTTGAGCTATACGGGCACAGCTTGTATCTCATTTTTGTAAGGTTTTGTTGCTTTTGTCGTCTTTTTCTTTTTTAAAGTAAAATGCTATATCATTCAGCTTCAGATACCTTCGACTAAATGTTTTGTGCCTTTGTAGACATACTGTGATCTGTAAGTCGTAATGTGTAACTGATAAACTGAGGTATAATGTTGTTGAAACTTAATTTGTTTTTCTTAACAAACTTCAGTTTGTTCATGATATTTTGTAAACAAAAAAAAACAATAGTCCCCTAAATGGGAATATTTTCAGAATGTACTTTTGCACTAAAACAAAGGAAAAATTTGGAGTTGTTGTTATTTATATTTATTTATATAGGTTAATATGCTGTGATTTTACTGGTCCACTTGAGATCAAATTGAGCTGAATGTGGCCCCTGAACTAAAATGAGTCTGACACGCCTCACTTCTCAGTTTCTATGCATCCATAGTACACACATTCAACACTTTATTTATTAAATTATTATTGAGTTGTGAATCAGCTGTGTTTTTCGCATGTGTTTTTCTTTATTTTTTCAAATAAATTGCATATTTTACCTTCAATTGTCATGGGTAGATGAATAGTATTCTTTTTTTAGCCTTGGAACCTATTTGGTTGGATTCCTTGACCTCAAAAATGTACACTTTGACACCAAGTTTGTCATTATAGCTAAGACAGAAGCAAAGATAAGGGCCTCTCAAGTATGAAAAATGTGATCTCACTTGTGTCTTTAGATAAATTTATTTCTATGACCTTAAGGTACTTAGGGCTATAGAAAAATCAAAAGTCACTTAACCTCCTGACTAATACATCTGTTCAAAATTGACTATTTTATCCGAAGCCAATTGCTCTATCTCTTGTGTTTTGTTTTTTTTCTAATGTGTACTTTGTGTATATATATTTGTACATCTGTATGATGTTCTTGAGTGTCAAGACAGGCACCTTCAAATAAAATGTACTCTTATTATTTAGCCCCAGATTTCAGTGAAAACACACTAAAACTCTCTGCCTCCCTCCTAAACTGGACATTATTGCAGCTGTAAGTTTGGTCATTACACAGGTTTCTCCTGTTGTTCCTCTTGGTTTATTCATGCGTAAAGTCGTGTGTTGGAGTTGCCTGAGAACTAACTTGTGCCTGAGGGTTTCCTCCCGCTCTGTGGATGGAGGAAAACGTCTGTGACTTGGTTTCAGCCTTCAGAGACCGAAGTGAACAACAGCACAGAAACTCTCCAGGGCACGAAGACTAACTCGGGGACGAGTGGCTGCTGCTTCTTTGCTCTCAGACAAATTTTCTGGCTCGTTGGGTGCTTTTAGACGAGGCGGTCAGCAGCCGTCTGCCTGCAGCTAGAACAACAATGGGACCCATAAAGTCATAAAGTCTACTTATTGTGCTATTTTTCGTGTCCATTTCCACTCAAACAACCGGGAAGCTGAGACCATCTTTAACAGATTCACTCTCCAGGACTAAACATCGATTTTTTTCTTCACAAGTCTTGACATTTTTCGATCTTGCCCAGAGTCATTTGACATGTCGAACACATGTTCCATGGAGTCAGCTGTCAGCAGCAGCTTGGGCCGAGGGAATCTGTGGACGAGATGCGGCTGAGTGTTACTCTGAGGTTAATCTGCTGTCATCTGCTGCACTGAAGCGTGAAGTCAGATTAGCATCTCCGCAGAGCAATTTATCACTGTTTGTCTTTGTCAATCCATCTTGCAGTACTGTTAGGGGGATTCCTGTAATTAGACAGGCCCACTGCAGTAGCCTCCAGAGAACATCTACTGGCTCTGTTTGGTAAAAGTAACTGCCTATAAAATATCGATGCATTCACTGAAGACCTTATATAGGCCTTTATAGGTAATAGTTTCTTCTCCTACTCTGGATGTCATTGGAAAAAACAGAGAAAACCAGGAGAGGTTTCATCTTCCGGTTGTGCAGATGCAAATTTTAACCAGGTGCTGCAGAGATAAAGCATTGCCTTTAGCAGGGGAATAAATTATGTAAAATACTATTGAATGTGAATTATTTGCCGAAATGTGCAGCATAAATCACAGTAAAGGCCTACAGAGACAACACAGCAGCACTAAAATACACAACAACAACCTGCCAAATGCATTAAAGTGAGCTACAGCTGACAGTTTATTATCTGTACAGTTTGATTAAAGTTCTGTACATGTTTTACAGCTAGGACTCAATGAGTGAATGTTCATAAAGTATGCACGTTTTTATCTTTTCCTCAGAACAGCAGGCATTTTTATCTCAACTAGAAACAGATTCATGGCAGTAAAGCAGCTCAACAAACTGGATTGATAACAGAAAATGAGTGTCATTAAAAAAAAAACACACACAACAAATAAAACAACTGGTGATACAAAACCAGCCTCCATGGTAAAAGATGCTGTGAAGTTAGATCTCCACCGTAACTGATGCTGCACAGTTTGATCTTCATGGTAACTGACACAGGACAGCTTTATCTCCATGGCAACTGATGCTGTGGAGTTAAATCTCCATGGTAACTGATGATGTACAGTTAAATCTCCATTGTAAATGACGCTGTGGGGCTAGATCTCCATGGTAACTGATGCTGTGGAGCTAACCTGAATGAAACCAAACAGTTACAGTATCACACACTGGATGCATCACATTGCCATGGAAACCTACATGTATTCAGCTGGTGATGCACAAATCACATAAATATGGGGCTAATCAAAACTCAGATTTTTATCACGGCACAAACTAAGAAACTGTTGACCTCTGCCTCCTTCCTGTTTCTGTCACAGTCTGTCTGCAGCTGATGTGACATCTGTCAGCACAAACTGACCCGTCTGAATGAGGTGAATCCTCAGAGATGTGAGCCGAGTGAACGCTGCAGTGTCAGCATGACAGCACACTGTAGAACTACACACACACACACACACACACACACACACACACACTGGAGATCGCAGTCACTGGGCTCATTCAGCAGACGTCTCATATCTTTGACATAACTCAAATGTTTACTGACACAAAAATGCAACTGACTCACAATCCATCCCTTTGTGTGACCAGGGCCGTACAGTAAAACTAGAGCTTTGATTTGTCTGTTTTTGTTGTATTTTTGTTAAAAAAAATTTTTTTTGATTAACCACATAGTAACAGGGGAAGGCTATAATTCTCGAAAATGATGGTAATGAGTTCTAATTAACCACATATCTATAAAAATGCAATTTTTCATGTTTAGTTTGTGTTTAGAGTCGGCTTCTCTTGGCTACTGGCACATAGAAAACCGCAGATATGTACATTTTGGCCTAAAAACTCGGTGAGAGTTTATCATCAAAATCATGTAGGCCATTATGTCTCATTTGGCTGGTGAATGTCTATAAGATTTTAAGGAAAACTTTATACCACTTTATAGACCATAAACAATAATAAGTTACCATATGACCACTCACAAAACCCATAGTTCTCCATGTAATGTATTGCTTGCATTGTTGTAAGTCACAAGTGGCTGTGTTTAACCATCCCATCCATCCATCATCTATACACCGCTAAATCCTCATTAGGGTCGCAGGGAGCTGGAGTCCATCCCAGCTGACACATTGACCCTTCAATTCGGAATAAATCCCCAACAGTGTCACCAGCAAAGCACCTCCACTCCATCATACCGCCATGCTTCATGGTGGGAACCATGCATGTCAAGACCATCCATTCACTCTTTTTTTTTGCCTTTATTGACAGGTGTAGTTGAGAGAGACAGAAAAGGAGGGAGAAGAGTCGAGGGGAAGACATGCAGCAAATGGTTGCGGGCGGGAATCGAACCCGGACCACTGCGTTGGGGATCAGCCCCTGTGCACCCGCTTAACCCGTTGAGCTATACAGGCGCCCCCATCTGGTCGCTCTTTACTTAGCTGATTGGTTCTTGCCATAATATGGATTCCAACAAATAGGGCTGTCAGCTGTGTACCAACCTGACTTCTGCACAACACAACTGATGGTCCCAACCCCATTAAGAAGGCAAGAAATTCCACAAATTAACCTTTATGAGGCACACCTGTGAAGTGAAAACCATTTCAGGCGACCACCTCATGAAGTTCATCCAGAGAATGCCAAGAGTGTGCAAAGCAGCAGTCAAAGCAATGGGTGGCTGTTTTGAAAAATCTAAAATATGTTTTGACTTATTTCACACTTTTTTGTTTACTACATAATTCCATATGTGTTCATTCATAGTTTTGATGCCTTCAGTGAGAATTTACAATGCCAATAGTCATGAAAATAAAGAAAAACCATTAAATGAGAAGGTGTGTCCAAACCTTTGACTGGTGGTGTATATTTACATATATCTAAATAATAAAACAGTGGGTCTTACAGGCTCACCACCATTTACCTGATTCACATCCATCTGATTTGTTTTCTGCCAGTATTTCAGTATTCTGCTGAGGTTTTACTGGTCATCTTTAACAGCTTAATTAGAAGCTAGCACGCTAATTACACCTGTCATTTATTCCTTCAGGTTATATTGAGTTAAATACAGTCACAAATTCACCTGTTACTCTGAAACACCCTGTTGCTGTTTTCTGAAAAATATGAAACTCATTAAAACCTACAAGCATAATGCATCACATAATGATTTCTCGCGTTTGTTTCTGTCCATCAGAGCTCACAGATATGAATTAAATCTCTTTTCTCCGTGTTTCTGCACATTTAATGGTGGGAGGATGCTGAGCTGCCGACTCCTCCTAAAGTCTTCAAACTCTTATTTTCTGTTTCTGTGTTCGTCAGGACTGTGAAGCAGTGAGTAGGAGGACCGGGGCCTCGGTCAGCAGCAGCTAAACTCCCTGCTGGAAACACAGTGGATATTGGATTAAACATCCCAGTGCTTCTTGGTGAACTGAAACACCCACCACGGTTTGAAACATCAAATAATACATGCAGAGTTTCCTGCAAGACACAACAGCATGTTGTCATGACAGTGAAATGAATATTTTTTGCTGCTTTAGCTGTTTTAAACTGAGCATAAAACATGAGATTCTAAATTCTTAATTCTCTAAATTTCTAATTTTAACACTCAATCTTAATCTTTAATTTTAAGAATGCCTAGTTACTTTGTTTGATATTAGTGCTAATCTAGCTAATTATCCATTTCATTTATTATCATTTTTACTATTTATTTTAAGTGACTTGTCTCCTATAACTTGTTTGATGCATGTTTTGACTGTCAAAGCACTTTATGAACGTTGTTCTTAAGGGTGCTATTTTGACCTTATCGTCATTTTCATGCATATTTTCGAACTACAAGCTACATAAACTTGAATGTTAATTGGTTTTAAGCATTATCAGATGATGTGTATTTTTGTAATGAGGGAGGGTGTGGCCTAAAGTGATCAACACCCATATCAAGGTGTACATAATTATTAGCATTTTCACTAAAAATAAGACAAATAGACTTGGTAAGAGTTTGAGTTTTTGCAGTGCAATAAGGTCAAATCTGCACATTTTCGAGCTTCGGGCATCAAGTGCTTTGTTTTGTTCAGAGAAACACATTAAAGGACACGAGAGACAAACGACAGGAATCATGGGTGGGACCTGACTCGAGCGCATTTTTATTGAACGTTTATAACTGTTAAAAACATGTATAAAATTGGTCCTGTTTCAGAAACAAGGCACGCATAGTCATGTCAATGTTCAGTGTTCATGTCATTATTAGCATTTTCATTGATCATCACATCAGCATCATCAGCACGTTCCATCTCAATGTTTGTCTAATAGTAGTATCAAGCATTCCCTAATATAAAAACACGTTCCAATTTTTTTTTCTTTTTGTCGTCGCAGAGGTTAAAATTTTTATTCCGAGCAGCAAGACAATATTCATGCAAAGACGGGAGTGGAGGAGAAGATGCGAGCTGACGGGACTGACGGGTCTTTAATAGTAGGTCTCCCGCTCCACCCAGCCTGCAAACGAAGACACAAAACAGCAACTTCAGTCACCACAACCTCATCTAAAAGCAAAGGCTTAGAAACAAAGGAGGTGGGAACAGCAGCAGATGTGGAGAAAGAGGAAAAAAACAAGAGAGAAGTGGGAAAACACAGCAGAAGATAATAAAAGCCTGGACCGCGGACTCACCTCCTGGGCTGCGTCTGAGGATCAGCTTACGGATTTCATCATAGATAAAGATGAGCAGGGAGTAGGGGAAGGCGCAGAACCACCAGTTGGGCCTGAAAACAGAAAGTGATCCAGATGAACAACATGTGGTGGGTGGAGCGGGTTATGAGTGGTTTTTCTGCAGCAGACTTACTTCAGAGGGTACATTCTGAGGGCCACATCCATGCCGGGGCAGTAGGACAGGAAGGCAGCCAGGGCCGTCTCCTCAAACAGCCCGAAGATCAGGATTTTGTTCCTGAAGCGCAGACGACACCAAAATAAGACAAACAAACTAATCCGAGGGGCTGAAAATAGATGTTGTCATGTTGGTGCCAGGGTTTTAAACTCCCGAGACCAAGCCAGAGGAAACCACAGTCAGAGCGGTTTTTAAATAACATTCATCGAACAGCGAGGTTAGCTGGAGTTCAGAAACTTCCACTTCTCACTCACTTCATGCCCTGCTGGAAGACGGAGTTCCTCCTGGTCTTACAGATGATCAGATCGGCCCACTGCACGATCACGATGCTGGCGAAGAAGGCCGTGTGGCAGGTGAACTCCACGATCTTCCTCTGCTCGTAGGTCTGACACACAGGAAACACAGTTCACACACCTAATAAACCTTAAAAACGTCCTTTCTCCAGTGAAGGCAACTCACCCACTGCTGTCCATAGCTGTCCTCCAGGTCGTTGATATACTTATTGTCCCAGGACACTCTGATGCCCACCAGCGTGGACGGAAGGAAGCCGTTCTCCGCCAGGATCACAAAGTAGGTGAAGAAGCCTGCCAGTGCCTGGATCATACCTGCAGAATGGAATTTAGACCAGATTGGTGGTTACAAATCTGTAGATCCAGACTATAAGCTGCATCACTGTCAAAATCTAATCAATTGGTCCTTGTGACATTTCTGACCCTCCCTGAAAATTTTACATAAATCTGTTATTGGATAATGTTGCTAACAGATAAACAGACTGATAGACAGACAAACCAACGGAGATTGTCACTTAACTCCGCCGCATTCCTTGGTGGAGTAATAAATGCAGTTAATTCGTCTATTTCTAGCTGAATCAATAACTGATGGAGTAAACAAAGCGGCCTCGTGGCCTTTGGGAAGAATAAGATAAATGACTGATCTGATTAGCCAGTCTTTCCTCGACCAAACCATTCGTCACTGGGCGAATAACATAAATTAATGAGATTAGTCCGTCTTTTAGGAATTAGAGGCTTAATCAAAATGGAAATTATTTTTAAGCAGAGTAAATTTATTTTTAGAATGATCCATCTCATGCACAATGATTATTTGAGAGGTTTGGCAGGAGAATTAGTCCAAACAGAAGTTATATCAACACATTTTGATGCAAATCTTGAAAAATATTATAACTGAATAGTGCTGTAATCGGTAAGTATAAATATGTCAGCTTCACCATTGTTCTCTGATAAGGAACATTTCACTGAATTCACCTTTTGTTCAGCAGAGTTGCTGGCTTTCAGACCCCCCAAAAAATGTCAAACCTAAAATAATGAAACAAGAAAAGCACTCAGAGAGCGCAGTACTCCGTCACAAGGCTGCTCAGTCGTATGATTTCCAATGCTGAAGTCTTCAGCGATGGATTTGTAGTAGGATTGCAGTCATGTTGTCATAGTTACAGTGACACCGTGTCACTATCTCGCAATACTATAGAAATCTTTAACAAATCTGTGGATCCAGTCTATAAGCCACATCACTGCCAAAATTTAATCACTTAGTCCTTGTGTCATTTCTGATCCTCCTTGAAAATTTCATCCAAATCCGTCAGTCCGTTTTTCAGTAATGTTGCGAACAGACAGACAGACGGACAAACGTAAGCCGATCGTCACATAATTCCGCCGTGTTGCTCTCTTTAATATTAAGAGTTGGAATATGACTTTGTACTAAAAAGGGCAACACAAGAGATGTAAAACCTGTTTGCTTGCTTATATTCTGAACTTATAAGGCAGCCAACAGCGGCTCCAACTATTTCTGGCTTTATTACCGAAGAGGGAAAAATGAGCAGCCAGACACTGTCCTATCATCACTCGGAACACAACATGCAGCACTCGGTGCTCTATCAGTGCAGGACTATTTATGGTGCATGCCGCTCTGCTCTTATCTCAGACCACCCAGATTACAGAGCTGCCTTTCCAAAAAGAAAAGCTCCCTGCGAACCACAGGGAGCAAAACCTCTGGAGTGACTTCAGGACGCTTTGTGGTAGGTTCTGGATTTGAAGAGGGGAGTTTACCGATTTGTCCGTAGGCGATGCTGATGAGCCTCTCGTTCACCAGTTTGTCTGTTTTGGGGTTTCTGGGCTGCCTCTTCATGATGTCGCTCTCAGCTGCTTCATAAGCCAATGAGATAGCGGGAACCTGGAGATGGGAAATAAATGAGATAGTCAGATGTGCTGTCATATTCTGGAAATATCAACCAACGAGAATGTTCTATGTGCATCTTTACCATGTCGGTTCCCAGATCGATACAGAGGATGGTGACGGTTCCCAGAGGCAGAGGGATGCTGGCGATGATGAACAGGAGGAAGGGGGTGATCTCAGGGATGTTACTGGTCAGAGTGTAGGCGATGGACTTCTTCAAGTTGTCGAAGATCAGACGACCTGATTGAAATGACACAAAAGCATCGTTTTAACTGTTTTAATTATCTTAATCCTGCAACTGAGCAAGAATAAAACGCTGCACATGTTCAGATCCAGCGAATTAGTATCATTTCATGCTCCATTACACATTATGCAGCCCGGTCTGTTACCTTCTTCCACCCCGGTGACGATGGAGGCGAAGTTGTCGTCCAGCAGGATCATGTCAGCCGCCTGCTTGGAGACGTCAGATCCGGCGATCCCCATGGCAACGCCGATGTCGGCCTTCTTTAAAGCAGGAGAGTCGTTCACGCCATCACCTGTCACGGCCACGATGGCTCCCTGCAGACAGGACAAAGCAGAAAACTAAATTCAAGCCGGAGGTTTTGCTTAGCGTTGGGTGAATGCGGCAGATTTCAGGTTTAATTAGATCAGATTCCAGTGGTGAAACATCCTCTGAGTGTTGGCTGCTCTTAAGTAGCTTAGTAAAAGTGGGAAAGCCACACTTGAAAGGGCAGAAAGATATTTAACTAGAGTATTCATGAACAAAAATAAAAAGGAGCGGCCAGCTTTTCTCAAATGTTTGACTTCAGCTCTGGTCAAACTGTGTATTTTAAAGATAACAGGTGTCTCCCCTGGTTTGAAGAAACATCACTAGAGCCGCTGTTGAGTGACGTTTTCCATTTTCTAAAGTTACTCTGCACACGGCAGCAATTTCCTGTTGTTTGGAAGAAAAAGCCCCTTTATTTAACATCTGTGAGAGAGGGGATCATGTTTGGTGCCACCACAGATAAATAGCTTTCTTGACAGAACAACTTTACTCAAGTTCTTAATATTTGGGGCTTCCAACTCACTAAATCAGTGTTTCTAAAAGTGTGGGGGGCGCAGACGCATGACACGGGGAACGCAAGTGATTGGGAGGAAAAGGTTTGTCTACTCGGAACTAATTAGCTGAACTATTGTTTTAACGTTGACCTGTTTTTAATGTGGCACACAACAATACTCAAACTGCGCTGATCATTTTGCAGTACGGACTCCCAAGAATAATCATCATTAATGTATCATTGGAACATCAGCGTACTTGATGACGTCACCACCTCAGCTCATCTACTCCGATTATCTGTACCGTGAAAAACAACGAAATGGAATCAGATATAATAACACAGCTCTGCATGTTCACGTTTTAACAAAAATTAGTGGTGGTAAGCGGTTAAAATTTTTTAAATCTAATTCATTAGAGGCTTTGTAATTATTTAATCATGATTAATCGCATTTTGTCAAATAACCAGATATGAGTTTTTCAGTTCAAATAAAATTTGGTTGATGACTGAATCGATGAATAGACATATACATGAACTTAAGCAGCAAAAATGTTTAAGGCGGGCCTGACAGAAAAACTTTGAGAACCACTGCACTGTTCAAATATACATGAAGAATAAAGAACATTAAGTCTTTATTGCTGCTATGCACTAAACGTGAAGCCCTTAAACGTGGACTGGAATTTATTGCACCAAGCAGATTTATGCTCCTTTAAGGATGTGAGTGGACAGACTTTAGAAATATATCTGTCATATATAATAACAGTCACCTAGCGCTGCTCTGCCAGAGCTATTGAGGAACTGAACGGAGTTCCTGAGCTCAGTCATCAATAATCCTCCTCCTCTATTCAGCAAATGCTAATTAGATCTAAAGTCTATTCAGAGTTTGAGCTGCGCTTGGATCAGGAGTGAAAACACCAACTGAGACTGAATCCAAACTGTACTAGATTTGGTTATTTTTCTTCTTGCTCAGAGAAGAAATACGATGATAAATAACAAACATTTAAACTAATCATTGAAGCCAAAGTCCACAGCAGCAGAAAGAGTCTGTTCTGCCTCCTGGTGAACTCATGAATATTCACATCTGAGCTCACAGCTTGACAGATGTTACGCTTGATTATTCTGTCATCAGACCAAAGCAATAATCATAAATAAGCATTGGGGGACTATCAAATATTCACTCATGCATTTACATAATAAGGCAAACACATGCTGCATTCTCCAAACAGTAAAACAGAACTAGAAACAGAAAATCTGACAGTAAAACACGTCTTAGTTTTGTTCCTACCTGTCTCTGGCAGCCCTCCACTATGATCAGCTTCTGCTGAGGCGACGTTCTAGCAAAAACTATCTCAGTGTGGTGCTTCAGGATGTCATCCAGCTGCTCTGAGGTCAGATCCTTGAGGTCGCCGCCGTGAACAACGCAGGCCTTAGCATCTCTGCAGGGAATATTTGAGATCATTCACACAGATATGCCGCTTAAACAGCTCTCTGCAGGTGGAATTCAAGCTAGCAATGATGATTACAAACAGAGTTATCTGTTCTCTTATGGATTAAATCAAGATATGGGAAGTTACAGCAGCATTAGAACTAAACGGCACCCAGAATATGACCCTGGGGAACTACACCTTTACAAATAAGGCTATGGTAAACTTACCTTGGATTGACTTCATTGATTGGAATGTTCAAACGTGCAGCGATGTCTTCAACAGTCTCATTGCCCTCGGAGATGATACCCACACCCTTAGCGATAGCCTTAGCTGTGATTGGATGATCACCTGTTACCATGATTACCTGGGAGAATAGTTCACACATCAGCATCTCATTTTTTCAGTCCAAATACCAAATCAACAGAGAGTTTCACGTCTGCTATGTGTACTTTGGTTACAAACCTTGATTCCAGCACTCCTGCATTTGCCCACAGCATCGGGCACAGCAGCACGAGGAGGGTCAATCATGGACATGAGGCCGATGAAACAAAGGTTCTCAGTGGGGAAGTTCACCTCATCGGTGTCGAAAGCAAAGCCCTCTGGGAACTGATCGTCAGGCAGGTTGAAGTGGCAGAAACCTGGGTAAGATGAGACACAGTGTGGTCGTTACGGCTACAGCTCAGGTTCATTAGCACATTAATTTCCCTCCCAGCAGACCTCCAGTCTTACCCAGTACCCTCTCTCCCAGTCCTCCCAGTTCGAGGTAGGCGTTCTGGAAAGCGTCCTTCATCTCGTCATCCAGCGGTTGCTCTTTGCCCTGCAGCATGATGGTGGAGCATCGGTCCAGGATCCTCTCCGGGGCTCCCTTCATCACCAGCAGGTGTTTGGTTTCGCCTTCGGATGCTGTGTTCTTGTGAATGGAAAGCTGGGAAAACATTAGAGAGGTCAGTTTGTGGATTCATTTCCAATCCCAACATGTTGAAAAAGGGAAGAAAATTCAGGATCACAGATTTAATGTTTGCATCTTTCCTTGACATTTCTCCAAAGGCCTCATTGGAAGACAAATAGACAAATAAAGCAGCAGAAGTCTACTTTCACCACTTAGCAAAAGGTCACATTTTTTAATCAATGCTTGAGTTTGGCCTGAGGGCCTGCGACAAAAATCATTTTACACTGATTTTTAATTTGCTGTCAACATGTCAAATAAGCTGAAAGTTAATGTTTTTGCACGCACAAATGGTTGAAAACACTGTAAAAATCCACTCGTTCCATTGTGCAGCCTGTAAGACAGGAACAGTTTTCATACCTGGTACTTGTTGGTGGAGTTGAACGGGATCTCAGCGACTTTAGGGTGTTTCTCCCTCATTTCCTGGACTGATCCGCAGCACAGTTCAATACATTTGAGCAGAGCTGACTCCGAGGCATCACCGGCCACATCTCTCTGGTGGAGGAAGACAGAGAATGTTTTGTCAAATAAACAGCTTTATATAGCATCTGAAAAACAAATACACTCTCCTGAATCCAGTTTGTATCCACCTACACTGCAAAAGCACAAGACGACAGAGATTCATTTGGGATTCTGCCTGTGAAGGAAAAATGCTAATTTTCTAATTTTTTTCCATCATAATTACTGGCCTTGATGAAAACCAACCCCATGTTTACCCTCCGCTCACTCTTGTTACAGTGACTGAGGGGAAATAATGAACAGTGAACAGAGGACGTCTGGTAATTAGAGCCGCGATGCAGCCAGACATTTACAGGTGATTAACACACGAAGAAACATGGACGCACTGAGAATCAACACATAAACTGGTTATTAACACCGAGTGGAAACCAGATGCACAGCTGGGTGTGTGTGTGTTTGTGTGTCTTCATTCCTGGGAGAAGAAGCTGGAAAACAAATCTGTTTGTGGAAGAGGTAAATATAGTAGCAGAAGTTGAACTAAACGCAACAAGAAAAGCACTCAGAGAGTGCAGTACTGCACCAAGGCTGCTCAGTCAGTGTATGATTTATATTTACCTACGTTTATTGATTTTTGTGTCTTTTTGCCAAATAAATTATAATAAAGACATGACTGGTGGAAGGTGGAGAGAGTCTGTAACCATAACTGAGTTGTACTGTTTTAATTTCTAAAATATCATCAATAGTTGTATATTCCAACACCCTTAGTTGACAATAAATGTCGTGTTGAAAGTGAGCTTTAATCAGCAGCTTAACAGCACTATCCATCCCACTATGGAACCATTGCTGCAGAAATATCATTACAGTGCATAATTCCTTTCATTAAAGTGAGTCAGTATCTCGTCCTTCTTGAACAGGTGTCAGCGTTGCTAAAAATTAAGTGGAGCCAACACTGGGGGGATAGAAAACAAAAACATTTCACTAGTTTTAATGGAGAGTTTAAATTGACTGAGTCAGCAGCACAGAACTTCTAAATCCTGCCCACATAATGAGCAAACAAACTAAAGGCTGATAATAAACAGAAGAACCTTAGTTGTTGTTGAACAACGGGTCAAAGACAGCACAGACTTATCCTTCTATTTCAAACAGCAATTCATGGAAATAAAGCGACAGGTAGCTTAATGTTTGGTACCAGACAACCAGCTGCTGCAGGGAAATGAGGTTTAAAACAAACCTACCTTCAGAATGGGAACGTTGCTCTGCTCAGCCAGGAAGACGGCTCGGTTGCAGAGTCCAGCGATTCTGGCCAGGGCAGCCCAGGTGGCCGAGCTCCTGTCGAAGGAGGTACCGCTCTGGTTCTCCGTGGTGTCGGCCTCGTGGATCTGGTTGTCGAACCACATGTGGGCCACAGTCATCCTGTTCTGGGTCAGGGTGCCGGTCTTGTCTGAGCAGATGGTGGAGGTGGAGCCCAGAGTCTCCACAGCTTCCAGGTTCTTCACCAGGCAGTTCTTCTTGGCCATACGCTTAGCAGTCAGGGTCAGACACACCTGGAGGTAGAAGAACCAAGAACCAAGAATTTACAGCCGTCACAACTGCAGCTCTTCATCAATGAAGTCTAGTGCAGAGAAAGATAACTGGATTAAACCAGATTAAAACACAGACACCAGGACTCACAGTGACAGTAGCCAGGAGACCTTCTGGCACATTGGCGACGATGATACCGATGAGGAAGATGACGGCCTCCAGCCAGGTGTATCCGAGGATCAGAGACAGGACGAAGAAGGAAACTCCCAGGAAGACGGCCACGCCGGTGATGATGTGGATGAAATGCTCGATCTCAATGGAGATAGGAGTCCGTCCGACCTCAAGTCCAGAGGCCAGAGTGGCGATGCGACCCATGACGGTACGATCTCCGGTGCTGATCACGATACCGCGGGCAGTTCCTGTAGCAAGCATCGGATATGAGAGCATCTGTGATTCACCTGCAAAGTCTCCGTCTCTGAAAGGCTCAGATGTATCCTGCTGTCGTACCTTCAACACAGTTGGTGGAGAAGAAAGCAATGTTCCTGGTCTCCAGAGGATTCTCATTGGAGAAGTCTGGAGTACGAGTCTGGGGCTCAGATTCTCCAGTCAGGGAAGAGTTGTCCACCTGAAACACAAGAAAAGAGTCAAAAAGTGGTTCTATCTCTCTGAGAAAAAAACTGCAAAAACAGATCAAATGGCTTCCAGAGGGTTCCTCTGTTCACAGCGAAAAACAAACTTCCTCCTGAACCCTTATTTCTGTGGCTACAACAGCTACTGAAGGCTGAATGGCAGATTCAGGTCAAACGGTACTTTGGCTCCACAATGGAGCAGCAGCTAAATGGTCCAACAGAAGGATGCAAAAGGTTAACAAAGAAAAGCTCAGTATGATTCAGTCAAGGGCTCAGTTCAGGGCCTAAAACAGCTCACAGACCTCTTTTTTGTTCTCATAATAATAATACTGGCACGATGAGTCCATTTAGTAAAACAGTGACTTCTAAAGAAAAGTGTAAGAGGGTAATTGGGTGTTTCAAGTGCTACTTCAGAGTCAAATGGCAGTTTGATGATTCAGTTTTAGAATAATGGACAAAAAAAGTGCTTGACATTGTCTGAAGACCATTTTAAAAACAAATAAGAGTTAATTGCTCACAGTTTTCTTTGGTTTTATTAAAGAAAGCTTTCTGCAAACACACATTTAATTAGACTTTAGAGGTCTAAGAGGGTCAAGGCACAAAGAAACACTGGTTTTTCAAGTGCAAACTCAAGCACAGTGCAGACGGAAAGTCAAAGTCATGGAACTCGATTTCAGGATCAAGTCCTGAATAATGGCTCTGAGACAGGAGAAAAGAACTCGTCACCTTGCAGCCGTGAGCAGAGATGATTCTCAGATCAGCGGGGATCCTGTCGCCTCCTTTCACCTCCACTAGATCTCCAACCACGACCTCCTCAGCGTTGATGTTCTTCTTCTCACCGTCTCGGACCACCAGGGCTTGCTATGAAACCAGACATGATGGAGACACTTGGATAAGACTGTGAGTGTTTTAGCTAGTAGAATGAAAAGGATTTCCATTGTTAGCATCCAAATTAGTCAACAAGGATCTTGAGATTCAGATGTCAAGAGCGCCTGATTGTTTTTGGACAGAAAAGAGGGGAAGACCTTAAATAACACAGCAGCTAACATGATGATAGTCCTGGTTTGTGTACAATGGCATACATGGAGATGAAGGTTTTAAAGCGTGAAGGTCACCTGTGGGACCAGGTTCTTGAAGGAGTCCATGATCTTGGAGCTCTTGGCCTCTTGGTAGTAGGAGAAGCAACCAGTGATGATGACGACAGCAGAGAGCACAACGCCCAGGTACAACTGTGAACATCAAAACAGCACATTCAGATTTCAGCAACTCTCTATGTGAACAACTTCTTTTAAGACCTTCAGGATCCATCAGAAGTCAGCGTCTAACTTTATCTGTTGTCAAACTGACTCATCCTGAACCATAATCTCCCCTATAATCCATTTTTATTACCAGTAAACTGTGAAATTATCCCCCAGTAATATCTGCATATCAATACAGTCATCAACTTATTGCCAATTTCACAGCACCAACAGTCTTGGGACGCAATTTAGATGATTAGGCCTGGATGGTGTATCAAGTTTTGCTTTAACAAGGCCCCACATCTAGACATTACAAGGACCTTCTCTCACATTATCATTGGCGGGTTCATCCTCCATAGCAGCCTGGATACCGTAGGCCAGGAAGCAGAGGATGGCACCAGTCCACAGGAGCATGGAGAAACCACCAAACATCTGGAGGAAAACGAAACAGGGGTGAAGTTTATTTTCTGAAAGTTCAGTACCAGTACTCAGTATCTTCTCAACCTGTAAAACATCTGACAACTCGAAAGCCGTCAACATCACCAACTGTGCAAGAGGGAGTCTGAACAGTGTTTTTGTGATCATTTAAAACTGAGCTGATGTTACCTGTTTGCAAAACTTGACCCACTCTGGGGTGGTGGGAGGAGGAGTGAGGGCGTTGGGTCCATCACGGGCCAGAATCTCAGCAGCCTTCGCACTAGTCAGACCCTGGTAGGAGGACATGACACAGGTAAGTGATACATAACAAGAAAATGTCATCATCACGGTTATTCCAACAGCCACATATAACCTCAGTGGCACATCTTTAAGTCCAGAGGGGATAGTAGGAGCTAATAGTTGCCTAGCAACACAGCATCAACAGGAAAAACAGCCATTTCCTTCATCAGCAGGTAGGAGGAAGAGGAAGAACGTAACAGAGGAGGACGAGGAGGAGAAAAGACGGAATGAAATCAGGGCAGAGGGGTGTCTGTGGCTGATAAATTATTCACAGAACTGCACATGCATGCAGGCACACCGAGACCCCAGTCAGAGGCTCTGATTAACTATTCTCCTTGATCCTTCCTGCATGACCTGCAGCACATTTGCATGAGCAGAGAGCTGCTGGGTGGGAGGTCGCTGCTCGGCTCCAGTCGGTCATTATTTTAGCAAAACCTAAGTCCAGTGGATTCACTTTAACCAACATGGTTTTGGCCATTAAAGGGAATTTCCTTTTAGGCTCAAGAATTTCAAGCTAGAAATTTGATGAAAACAAAATGAAGATGTGAGCAGAAGCTGCAGAACAGCAGCTAGTTTATTATTTATAGTGAATGCGCTCATCTCTACGTGAGCTGAAGGAGCTGTGTGACGGATTCATTTCTAAATAAAACCAGGCCCATTGTGATGGAAAAACAATCCAGATCAGACTTTTTTGATTTGATATGAATTCAGCTTCTTCCAGAATGCATTTCCACTGACAAGCCGAGAAATCTTCCATGCTTTCTTTCCACCATCCTCCTCCTCCTCCTCCTCTGTATGTCCCACTTTCTCTGTTTAATCAGCCCTGGGAGCCTGTAGCAGTTGATCACAGCCTCAATAACTCTTCTTTCATGAGCACATCGCTCCTTTTTAAACAAAGTTTCTCTGTTTAATTCATCCCGGCCTCATTAATCTTTCATCAGCTGAATGTCAACTGTCAGAGGAGGAAAAATGGAAGTCAACGGCTCACATTTGATCGTTATCTCATCTCTGTGAGAGATGTGGACACTTTGATGGAAGTACTGCTTTCCAAAATTGCATTATGATGCCACAGTTTGGAGACGAGAACCCTGGCTGCTGAAATTACATCTCAGTGTGACTTTTCAAGCTGCAGATGAGACGCTTTCAGTCAAAATCAAACGCTAAATACGACTCTTTTCTCACTCACGTTGCTGAGGTCGGTTCCATATTTGCGGTTGAGCTCGTCCAGGGTCAGTTTGTGATCATCCTGCAAGGACACAAAGACAAGACGGCATCAGTCCAGTGAATGTGGAGGTTCGATATGCCAGAAGACCGTGACATTTCCAGCTCATTGTGCGCTGACCTTTCATTTTACAATGACAGGGGAAATAATAATACAGTTTAAGGAGGGAAAATGAGGGTGAGGAGCCAAGAAAAGACAAGAAAGAGAGAAATGTAGAGAGAAGGTGGAGAAGAAGAGCAGGTAGAGGTGGAGAAAATCCCATACAGTAACGGTATGATAGATCTAGAAGTCAAGATAGCTACGTGAATGTCAAGTGATATTTTTGGTTCTTGTGAGTGGTGTTTTCATGAGAAGGTGGGGTTGAAAATCAACAAAGATGGAGAGGAAGAGATGTTGACTCTCACCATGTCCACTTCCTTCTTCAGCTCGTCCATATCCTTCTCCTTCTTCTTCCCCTTCCCCTTCTTCTTGCCGCCCTGCTCCGAGGTGGCAGCCAGCTCATACTGCTCTCGTCCTTCCTGGAGGGGAAAAAAAAAAATCAAAAGAAGAGTTTAGTAACAGCAATAACTCTCAATGATCTCCTAGCTAACCTGCCATTATTACATTCCTGTCAGATCTGAGAAGGATATCAATGATACTCAGTGTTGCCTCCAGCTGAAATAACTCCTGCAGCTGGCATTCAGTGTAGGCAGCGAAAGCACAACAGCTTCTTTCTAATGAGCCAAGGGTCAGAAATGTGCGTTATTGTTGTTATGCCAACTCAGATAACACAAAATGAGCTTTTTATCGATATTATCCATGTTCAATTTAATTCTGGCTGCTGCTGCTTCGTAGAGCAGTTTCTAGGCAGCAAACAGGCTTTAAAATGTTTTATGAAACACACAAAAGGATATTGTAAAGGTTGATAATGGATGCTATGAAGGCAATGACGCTCAAAAGGTCCTGGACTAATGCTTTAATGACAAAATAATCCCTTGTTATTCTCTGTAATTGCTCATGTATCATGCCACTTTGGGTTTAGAAGTGCAGCAAATGTAGGCAATATTCTGTAAAAATGGGTTAAGTCGCGCATTTGCAATAATTGAAGCAACACTGCACCCATTTACAGCATTAAACATACATAAATACAGAAGATTACAAGACATTTTTTGCAGAAATTGAGAAACTACTTTTGGATCAGCATTGTTCTAGTTCAGCTGCTTTCTACCATCACTTCACACCCCAACTTGAATATAATTCTATAATAGTTCTAACTTCATTCTGTGTAACAGGGATGTTTATTTTTTGATTTTCTGTCCTTTAAATCATGTTGCTGTGCTCTATATTTATGTTGAAGGTATTTGATGATCACACAGATTGGCGGATTCAGATCCGCTGGCGTTAAAAAGATGCGATTGAAAATGGAAAAATAGCCCGTGAGGTTTTTTTAATGCCATTTTAAGCATTGGCATATACAATGCTAATGTGGGCTAATGGTTGTGGACGGATTATTTTTTGTTGCCTCTTCTGTACAAAACCTTACTGGTGGTAAATATCCCATGATGCAAGGGGGAAGATTGTGATTCCGTGCTGTGGTTGTAAACAACATGTTCACCTTTGCTTCAGGAAGAAACCTGAGCGTCCAAACTTTTGCCAAAGCAACCATGCATAAGTAACCCGCTGACTACCGCTGAGGTGTGTCCGATGCACCGTGAACACGTCTGATGCCTGATGACTCAAAATGCCAGAAGACGTTTTGTCATTCTACATCTTTTTAAGCTTCCATGTGGGTCAATGCACTTAAGATTAAAATAAATAAATAAAACCGTAAACAGAGCCTCGTCGAACACTGAGAAAGCTGTGGCCTAAATTGGGACGACAAACTGCCACAAACTTTAACAGACAGTCCAGGGAAAACAGAGTCACCTCTTAACTTGTCACATCCTGTTAGGTTGTGACACCAGGAGGCCTGTCGGACACAAACACTGGAAACTATCTTGAATCTTGGCTTCAGGGACACCAGAGCCATCTGTCACTGCAAACACACCTCCTCAGGGACACACTTTGTCAGAATATGCCAACTTTTCAAAGACTTTCTGTTGGCTATGCAGCTTTTAAATAAACTATTGTCCATCTGTTTCAGCCCAGTGTTGGTGTTTCATCAGGTGACAATTGGACTGTTTGCCTGTGAGCACACTGATTATTGTGTAATCCATGTAGAAGACAACTGATATCACCAACTGCATTTCTTTTACTCATCAACACGTTACTTTGCAAACTCCACTACAGTCATTTAAGGCTTCAGAGGATCAGTCAAGCTTAAAAAGGGACATTTTGACATCAATAATGAAACCCGAGGGAGGAGCTGGCATGGCGTGGCTTTCGGTTGGTTACAAGATAAAGCTTTCGTTGCGTGGTGAGAGAGATTAGGCTGCCGGGTAAAACTCATTTCACTTGTTTAAACACCCACATTCATGCTGTCCCAGGCTTAAACACACAGAGCTTCAGTCAGTCACCAACAGCTCCTCTAAACACAACCTCCCCAGTTGTGCGAGTCCATGGTGAAACAATAAACCAGTCATTTACTGGTAATCACACTCGGGGACACGCTGTTGATTTTAACTCCGGCTGTGACACACATTCTCTCTCTGTAGGGCTTTAAATAAACAGAATACCTCCAAGATTAGACCCAGATCTCACACAAACAGGCTTCTGATAATAACTCGAGCAATAGAAACAGACAAAAAACTCACTTCAGCTAAAGAATTTGTGACTTTTCTCTCCCTTGACATCCCTTATCAGCTCAGACCGACAGTCGGCCTCCGTCCCCTCTCATTATCAGCCGCCACTGCAGCCGACGGAGCTACAAAGCAAAGGTTGTACCTTCTAGACGGCTGAGAGACCAAGTGACAGAAAGAAGATGAGATAGCGAAGGAGAACGGCGGCGAATGGAAGAAGAAAGGCAACAACTCGGCGAAGGTAGGTGTGAAAATCACAGCCTGAACGTGGAAAGCATCACACAAAAAGTGATGAAAGTCACAACAAAAACCTCTTACACGAGATAAAATGGTTTCTGAGCCATGAAACACCTCCATCCTGTCACTGTCCTGCAGGATTTACAACCAGGTGAGGATACAGCCAGTTTATAGATACAGCAGATGGTCAGCAGGGACACTCCTCATGTAGGAGGATATGAACCTTCAGACTGTTGGCCAACCTTCTAATGGTGATCAAGTCCCAAAACTGAAGGTTTATCCTGCAAACTATCACTGCTATGATGAATACAACACGATATAAGAGACATTTGTAAACTTTTTCAGAACAAAATAAGCAAGAGAGACTTTTTTTAGGTATTGGCTTATATTTTTACAACAACATTCCACCTTAGGGCCCTTTCCATAGTAAAGTCAAGACCCTACAATATTACAGAGAGAAATCAAGGGTTCCGTCACTTCTTGCTGCTTTCATGCAATTCCATAACATATTTATCCTAGGTTACTGGTTCTTATTCCATTTCATCTACCTCCCATATTGTGAATATCTGGCCTCCTTTGCACATGTTGGCATTTTTAATATTGTTTTGTTATACATGTACATTTGATTTTATTATTTAATGTTGATATTTTATTACTTATTGCTTGTTGTTATGCACCGTCCAGTGGAAGCTATTTATATTTTCATCATGCCATGTATGATGACAATAAAGCCATTCTAATTCTAATTCTAATTCATTTGGACAGCCAGTATCAGAGATTTTAAGAGAACAAAAAGACAGTCTTAAAGACGATGATCAATACAGAATTTTGTCCAAGCTGAAATATATCAACAGTTATTTGATGTACAGGTATTAGATGTTGTTCAGATATTTATGTTTACCAGAGACCGAAGCCCGACTGGGACCAACACACAACAACACTGAATTTCCTGATTTAGATCAACTATTTAAGATGCAAACATTATTACTCCACCAAGGAATGATGTTGATTTGTTTATCTCTCCATCTGTTTGCCTTTTTGCAATTACTCAAAAAAGGACTAACAAATTTGGATGAAAATTACAGGGAAGGTCATCGAGGAGGAAAGAAACCAGAAACTGTTCACATTTAAGACGCTGGAATCACACAACTTTTACTCAAACTGACTGATTATGAAATTGTTGGACGATTAACTTATTAGTTGACTGATCGATAATTGGTTGAAGCTCTACATTAGTTCTGAATTTTGATTTGTCCAGTACTTTGGTTTTTGAAAAACCTGTAAAGTTAAAGTCTCTGCTACACTTAGCCTCTGGTGCAAATTAGCATATTAGCACAGTGGATGGAGATGATGACTATTACCTGCTAAACCTCACCATGTTAACACAGTTTGGTTCAAAGCTCTTAGTCTTAAATGGCTTATTAGTTGAATTACAAAAATGTACAATATCCTCATTTTGCATGATAAAACTCCCCATAACATCAGACTGAGCATGAGTTTATCCTCTGCAACTACTGGACATGCATTGGAGGCCAAATCAACCACTTTAACAGGCGCAAGGTGTTTCTTAGTGTGAGTGCTCATCAGAGAAAGTTGAGCCCAGGTGTGTTCCAGGTAAGTAAGCGGAAATCGCAACATGAGAAGCCAACATCGATTAGCAGTTAAGGCTAATCAATAATTCAGCACTGTACACGGATCAGAGGTGTTAGCGTGTTAGCAGGGGCAGTTTGCCAAAACACAGTGAGTACTAAGGATCTATTATTCAGCACCATGGCGGTCTGCAGCCAATCACAGAACTCCCCAGATATCTAGGACCACATGACCAAATATGGACATCCCGCACGCTGTCATGGAAACTTGCAGCTTTTTTTCTCCCACATGAGCCTTTAAAGTTTCCCAGAGTGTGTGATCGCAGCACATGTTGTTATCGTTGCCCGAGCCCCCCGGCCCGCCAAGCTGGGAAAACACTAGTCTGGTTCTGGATCGCTGTGACCAAATCTCAGCCTCCGGACCCCTGAGGGCCCCCAGGGGCCCCCAGGGGCCATCTGGCTTCAGGCAAATAACTCACAAAGAGTGGAGGAGTTAGAATGCAGACTAGTTTCCAAAAGAGAAGATCTATGTACACTGCTGTTCAAAAGTTCAGGGTCACTTAAAAGCGTCCTTATTTTTGAAAGAAAAGCTTTTTTTTTTCAATGAAGATGACATTAAATGAATCAGAAATACAGTCTAGACATTGTTAATGTGGTAAATGACTATTCTAGCTGGAAACGGCTGATTTTTAATGGAATATCTACATAGGGGTACAGAGGAACATTTCCAGCAACCATAGAAAATAACAACAGAGCTATGAGAAGAATATAAAGGGTGTCATTTTTTAATTAAAGAAATCACATTTATAAAATAAAAACCTAAAACATCAGGGTGTCTTAACTGCAGTTATATTCATCAATACTGATCAAGCTCAGGATTGAATTCAAGTCCTTCCTAAACAATAAAAAGAACAGCTAGTGGTGAGAGATGATTTTCTTTATCCTATTTTAACTGTGTCTGGATATATAGATATGTACTGTAAATCCATAAATATGCTTCATTTACATCGTTATAGCTGTCAATGTGGACAGTTACACTGCCTGCAGTTCAGCTGAAATGTGAAATGAGACTGCACTGAGATGCACAGATTTTTTTTTTTTTAAAGAACCAAGTTAAAGAATGCTTTGACTTATTTTAAAACGATATATGTAGAATAAAGTCATTTTGAAATACTATAATTTCAACAGTAGAGTTGGAGCATTTTATCAACGAAACACAAGTCACAGGTGAATAGTTCAAATTTAAAATCAGAGATGCTTTTACAGTTACTGGCTCTGATGAATGCTGTCATTCTGGTGGTTTTTAAGACTTTCAAACCCACCGCGGGTTTTGCGTTTCAGTTAATACTTGGCCATGTTGGTGACGTAGTTCACTGAGGAGGTACACATAAAAATAAAAAGCAGCAAAATTTACTTTTACGGGACTTAGTGATGCAATTCGAACAGATTCAGAGTTTAGGTCCTATGAGGTCCACTGGTTGGTTCAGGGCTTCTACAAGGACATCGTGTATATTTTCTTAAAAGCTTTTAACAGATAAAAACAACAAAAATACCAAAAAGAGCTTCTTAGCTGTCTGGATACCTGTTTCAACTGGACCACTTCTCAAATATGAACACAGGAAATGCCAATAATAACACACAGCACATCGTCCCTAAAAACAGACACATAAAGCAGAAGCAGATATTCTGGAAAGCTGCTTCCACATCTGACCAGCAGCAGTGAAAACAGAGCTGCAGCTCATTTCCTTTAAAACACAAACTGATCGGTGACCCAGCTGAGTGTTTCCCAACCTGAGCCAAAGGTTTTGAACACATCGTCTGATTCTGCCAAATGTTTTAAGACATTTGGCCACATTACAGACAAACACCTCCATCCTTCTATCCACGGAGAGTCCCACCTAATCTGTTGGCGCCACTTTTACCACCAACACTGACACATTGCAGCCCTTAAAATAAGCCGAACAGAAACCGGTCAGGTCTTACTCATGCGGTACAGGAATGACTGCTTCACCAGTCAGCTTCCTGGTGAACTTTAGCGACAGCGCTGCTCTCGTCACGTGACTGATGGGGACTCAGTCGGTATAAATCAGCCGCTGATGAGTGGTTTCACCTGCACTTAATCCTCGATCCGGTGGCAGCGTAGCCACAACTCATCCTCCTGGTCTTGAAGCAGCAAGAAGGCGAAGCCACAACACTTTTATCAGCTTTTCATTTAGTACACTGATGGATGTTTGCTGCCGCCAGACCTAAGAGTGATGCATTCATAAGATACTGATCATCCTGTTCTTCTCATGGAGGACCCAGAGGAGGCTTCAGGAGGAGCTCACAACGTGTTAACCAATTCTGACATCCTTCATGAAGATGAACATGACGTTTAGTATCATTAGCTCCTCACAGAAACACTAGACAAGAAGCTGCGGAGAAGCCAAATCCAGTTTTAAAGTGGAATTCCAGACCAGCTTACAACCAAACCAACCACTGCAACACAAGGTGAAGAGAGGAGTCCACCTGTCCAGGAAAACTATGTCACTTTGCTGATGCCAACAGGAACTACTTCCTCCCTCGGAAAACGCCTGTGATTGGTCAATCTCTCCTCTTTTTGCCACAGGCTAAATTTCGAAAACCTTAAAAACAGCCGAGACAAAGCACCAAAGTGTCATTTCTTTTCCCAATGTTGGAAATAATTACTGCCTACTGCAGCTTTAATGCCATTAAATTGAACCAAAGTGATATTATTTTGTGCTTTTTCACATTTCACATTTCACTAGATATCCTAAAATGATTTATTTCTAAGCTACTGGAAGACACGTCACCAGAGATTGTCCACAAAAACACATGAAGACACATTTATGCCGAATCCTTCTTGGCATGTGGCTGGTGCGTTTTTGGAGGGCAGCAAAAATAAAATAAAATAAAATAAAACGTCTCTCCTGAAGGAAACAATCCAGCAAACTGTAACCTTGAAGAGAGGATTGGAAGTGGAAGTGGAAATGTCAGGATGGAATAGATAGAAAAATGAGGATATGCTCTGGAGCTGATGTCAGGAGAGAAGAAGGATTTACTCTGATAAAAAGCAAACGTCACAATAAACTGCTGTTGGTTTCTTTCTCCACACACACACACACACACACACACACACTGAAGCCTACTGGACACCGAACAATGCTTCTTTGTGCTACATCCATAAAATCTGCATCAAAAACAAAAACAAAAGGCTCAGCAATCGCTTCATGTGACTGTTAAGACCACAGGCATCTAGCAGGAACCAACACTGCCGCTTCAGAACGGACCAGAACCAGGAAATTTGCAAATTTCGTGGGTGTTTGTCAGGAAAAGTTGGAGTTTTTCCCTGACAAATCTCCTGAATTTAAGTTCAGCTTTTCCAGCTAAAGTGCTGTTTTAGTTTGAAGCACATTTCCTGGGGGAACGCCATCGAACTGGACTTCAGGCGACAGTGGGAAAGGATCTGTTCATCCTTTCAAGAGAGACTGTGAATGAACGAGGCTCTGAACCAAGAATTTCGGAGGCCTCTTTACCCCCTCCTCGCTTTTTCTTTTTCCTCTCGCCTGGGAGAACAAATCAGAAGAGAGCGTCCGGTCGAGCGGGTGCATATTTTAAGGCTCACACTTGTTACAGGCAGAATTCCTGCTCGGAGCCAGAAACAGGCTGCTCATTGAACTGTGCCGTTGTGGGACTTTGGCCGGTTGCTAGCAGCGACTGTCGCCACACCTCTGCAGATCCGTGAATGGACCGAGTCACGTGTTGATCCCTCCTCCAACTCTTTCTTTTTCCTCCCGTGCCCCCTCGCTCCTCTTTTTATTCTTTCGCTTCCTCCAGCTTTTTAAAGAGTGAAAAGAAAGTGTGTTAATTTACACGGCGGTCGGGTTTAACACTCTCTTCACGTCCTGGGCAACTTTCAGCTTTTTTCTTTCCTCCCCAAACAGAACAAAAAGTGTGAAGAGTGAATGAATCAGTGCCTCCTTGTTGGAAACTTGGGTTCTTCTCTGCTGCGACGGAAAAACGGACAAACTTTACACCTCTGAGCTGCTGCTGGTGTTGTGTAGTGTAGCATCTTGCATTGAAATGTAAGAAAGACACAACCGTTCAAAAGTTTGGGGTCACTTAGAAATGTCCTTATTTTTGAAAGAAAGCAGTTTTTTTTTAGAGGTAGGTCAACTTTAACTCATTTAGAGCAACTTTAACAAACATGGAGCTCATTGGTGATTAGTAAACCCTTGTGCAATTATGTTAGCAACTGAATAAAAGTGTGAGTTTTGATGGAAAACATGAAATTGCCAGGGTGACCCCAAACTTTTGAACGGTACTGTTTGTTCTCATCTGCTCTAGAGGCACCTTCCAATGAGCATCGCTAAGCAACAAAAGCCAAGTAATGAGCAACGTAACTAATTACTTTAATTAGTAATGTAATTACTCCCCCAACACTGCAGATAACTGGAACTATTCCATCAGCCTGAGATTAATTAGACTGCTTTAGTTTCCACGTCAATATTTCAAGAGTTTGGGAGAAAACGAGTCACTTCAGAGCTGAAGGAACAAGAGGGTCTTTATTCACCTCAAGGCCTGGACATTAACCCTCTGAGCCCCAAAACCTGCAGCAATTTTGAAAAAAATCCAACCAACTGTCAATATGCACCATTTATTCAAGCTGCTAACGATAAAAACTGAAAGAATTTCTACTTTCCGATGGTCCTTGAACTACTCATCTGTGCTTTCCAAAACTAAACCAAACTTAAGCTTAAAATTACAATATTTCATCTCAATCAATGCACTATATGTCTCATTTTTGTAATATTTTGTCTTGTTTTTGCTGTTTTTTGTCTTTTTTCTGTCTGACTTGTTGCTTGTCTCATGTTTTTGTCATTTTGTTTCTCATTTTTTGTCGTTTTGTCTATTTTTGTAACATTTTGTCCTGTTTTTGATTTTTTTGGTCTTTTTCTGTCTTCCCTTACGTTTTTGTCGCTTTTGTTATTTTTTGCCTGAGTTTTGTCATTCTAATCATAAAATAAAACATTATATTGTTCAGTTCCAGATGTCTAAATGTTTTGTGCCTTTGTAGACACACTTTGATCTCTGGGTTGTAATTTGTGAATGATAAACTGAGGCATAATATTGTCAAAATTTAACTTAATGTTCTTCAGAAATTTCAGGTTGTTCGGAATGTTCTGTAAAAAGAAAAGCTGAATGTGGCCTCTGAACAACAATGAGTTTGACATGTCTGGTTTAGAGGGTTAACCAGCTCAGACACGAGAGCTACGAGTTGCATCATTTCCTCAAGAGGCGGAAAAGCTGAGTTTGACGCACATGTTTGTCTCAAATATTCAGCCTCAGTGTGTTTCCGTGTTGCAACAGTCACATGAGGAAACAGTTCAGTCATTCAGGCGGCAGAAAGCGACGGTTTCCTCCCTCGGCAGAGCCGTAGATAGACGCTATTTCTTCCCTTCTCCTGATCAACAGGCAGAGAAAGTTCAAAGAGCTGCCACAGAAAAGCAAAGCATACGGAGAGAGCTGGCATGGGGAAGAGAAAGTGAGCCAGAAAGGAGAAAGACAAAAGATGGATGAAGCACCAGAGTTTACAGAAAGAGCTGCTCAGAGGCTCAGAGTTGAAACAGGAAAGAGAAGGAGGACGGCATGTTCTGGTGTGACAAAAGCCCCGCTAATTCACAATGACTGCCGAGCGGAAAGAATGTTAAATCCCCAGAAAGAGAGCGGCAGAGAGGAAAACAGGTACAAACACAGAGAACAAGGGGGAAACGGAGTGGAAGGAATGGAAGTGAAGGTGGAGCCTCTGGGCCAGATTAAAGAGGCCGACAGCCTCGTCACTTCACAGCCGTTTGGACTGAACCCCAGCAGAGATCCGTCCCGAGGGACTCCAACAGCCACGAAAACAAGTTTTTTACGACCGGCATGCCGGCCTCCGAACACACAAGCAGCGCTTCAAATAAAGAGTCGAACTGAGCTCACAACGTCGGCTGTTTGTTTGAAAAATGGTCAAAAATAATTTTCATTAAAGCCAGCGACAAAATGTCTTAAGATGTTCAGTTTAGTGTGATAGAGGAGGAAAGAAATCAGAAAATATCCAGATTTAAGAAGCTGGAATCAAAGTGGCAAAGTATTGCAGCTATGGTCCTGATCTGATGTCCACATCTGTGCAACTAAATAAGGATGTTCAGCTGAATGAGCTCAATTTTCCCACAGCTGTGTTCTTTGAAATGTTCATTTTAAACACCCAAGAACTGAACAGAATTTTGCCCTAAAGGAGATTTTCGACTGACACTACCATTCAAAAGCTTGGGGTCACTTAAAATGTCCTTATTTTTGAAAGAAAGTTTTTTTTCATTAATCAGAAACACATTGTAAATGTGGAAAACGACTATTTTATCTGGAAACGGCTGAATATCTCTATCGGGGTACAGAGGAACATTTCCAGCAACCATCACTCCTGTGTTCTAATGCTACATTGTGTTAGTTAATGGTGTTGAAAGGCTAATTGATGATTAGAAAATCCTTGTGCCGTTATGTTAGCACATGAATAAAAGTGTGAGTTTTCATGGAAAACATGAAATTGTCTGGGTGACCCCAAACTTTTGAATGGTAGTGTCAGTTCGATTTATTTACTACATGTGAAAAATCAACTACAAACTCAGCAAGAGCACATTTTTTTGTGTTCCTTAAATTGCAGAGACGCCTTCAAAGTGTTTACTGTTATACATACAAGGCTGAAGAGGGCAATGATGTATGAATTTGAAATCTGTTGAAACTTCAATAATTCAGCCAGTGAAGAAGTCAGGTGAGATTATGAAATATTTATTTGGATTCGCCCCTTCGCTCTCCTACTTCCTGCTGTGAACTCACATCACCTTTTCCTCATCAGTTTATCATATTTGTGGACTATTTCAGCCATAAATCGGAGCTTCGTGCGTTTGCTCCACTTCTGGAACAGATCCACAGTCAACACAAACATCTGCAGCCGGTTTCCCGCCTCAAGTCTGGCAGACAAGTTGCTCAATGCGGCAACTGTTGCCTTTTAACATCCCCTCCACCAATCGGTCCTCATCTCACAATCTTTTGCGCTGAGCTGTGGATGTGATGAGAAAACACACAGGGGAAGCACGAAAAAGGCAGCGGAGGTTTAATCTCCGATCGGCCCGGCTCATTCCTGAGCTCCTCTCCCTGCCGTCACAAGTTCAGCTGCTCCCGTGGAGGACATCACCTCCTCCACGTCCTGCTATGGGTGTCTGCCAGATACTGGATGTAGCAGAGAGGAGAGGGAAAGAGGGGAGGAGGAGGAGGAGGAGGAGGAGGAGGAGGCGCAGCGGGGAGGTGGAGGAGGCTGGATGGGGGCAGGGCAGCCTTCATCACATATGGAAGAAAAACAGCGGCAGCAGCCAAGAAGCTGGAGGAGATGAAAGAGGTGAAGGAGATGAAGATGTGGAGGAGAAGAAGCTGAAGGAGCCATCCTGCTTCACATCTCCCACCACATCTATCCTCCTCATCCCTCCATCCTCCTCATCCCTCCATCTCTTCCTCCTCATCCTCATCCCTCCATCCTCCTCTATCTGTCTCATCCCTCCATCTCTCCCTCCTCATCCTCATCCCTCCATCCTCTTCTATCCTCCTCATCCTTCCATCTCTCCCTCCTCATCCCTCCATCTCTCCCTCCTCATCCCTTCATCCTCCTCTATCCTTCTCATTCCTCCATCCTCCTCTATCCTTCTCATCCCTCCATCCTCCTCTATCCTCCTCATCCCTCCATCCTCCTCTATCCTTCTCATCTCTCCATCCTCCTCTATCCTTCTCATCCCTCCATCCTCCTCTATCCTTCTCATCCCTCCATCTCTCCCTCCTCATCCTCATCCCTCCATCCTCCTCTATCCTTCTCATCCCTCCCTCCTCATCCTCATCCCTCCATCCTCCTCTATCCTTCTCATCCCTCCATCTCTCTCCTCCTCCTACCATTCTCTTCCTCCTCATCCCTCCGTTCTTCTCTATCTTCATCATCCCTTCATCCATCCCTCTCTCCCTCCTCCTCCTCCTCCCCATCCCTTCATCCTCCTCTATCTTTCTCATTCCTCCATCCATCCATGTCTCCCTCCTCATCCTCATCCCTTCATCTTCCTCTATCCTTCTCATCCCTCCATCCATCCCTCCTCCCCATCCCTCCATCCCCTGCATCTCTAATGAGAGTTTCAGTGGTGCAGGATGTCAGGGTGTGGCGACGACCAGCTGAGATCTCTCGGCGGCTTCAGTTTCCTCCCAGACCGCTCAAGTTGGCGCAGAACGAGAGCCGAGCAGCCGAACAATGAGGGAAGAGCAGAAAGAGGACGGCTCCTCCTGCCATCAGCTGACAGAGCTGCCCCCTCACCGAGCTCCACGGGAACCAAACCGACCAGAAAACGACTGCAGGCGGGAAGGAATTGCAACTTTCAGCAGCAACAGTGTGTCGGAAACTGGTGCAAAATTGGGATTGTTTGTTGAAATGTGACAACCCGAAATCCCCTTTTGTCACATTACTGATGCTGAAAATCACAAGACGGTGCAACAGACAACTTTCATCATTCAGAAATCACCTTTCTGTCCTAATTTTTGCGCCACATTATTGATCCTGAACGCAAGATGCAACTTTCAGGACTGATTATGTGTCAGAAACGGGGCAAAAAAAACAACAGATACTTAAAAAGTGTGGCCCATAAATCACCCTCTTCTTCTAATATTGCGCCACATTCTTGAACCTTGAAGTTACAGACAGTACAGAAGAAGCTGTGCAAGACGCTTCAACCACCGTTTTCTGAGCTTTCTTGCGTTTCTTCTCCGTGACTCTCTTGGTTTCAATCATGCAGAACTGTGCAGCTGATCCCAGAACAGACCTCAGATAAGTTCCAGAGCTCCAGCAGAGGAAAGGGCTGGACTCTGGCAGAACCCTCCCACCGTCTTTAACAGCCAGAAAACAGGTAAAAACCACAGCGAAGATGTGTCCCTAAAGCAGCAACAGCATCTCCTCATGTCAGAATATGTGACACCTGGCGACACTTCGAGCCTCAGTTTGTTCTCAGAGCCACACTTGAGGACGTTTGAAACTTTGACAGAGAACATCCCGTTATGTAAGAGAACTTCCTGCTGACCCACGAACAAACTGAGATGTCTGGCTGGAAACCACTTGTTAGAATAAAGCAGATAAATTAAAAAAAGCAGAATGATACTCACTCCTCTCCCCATGGCTGCCGATCAGTCCTCAGCTCCGGTTCAAACACAAACTAAAAATCCTCCTTAAAATATGTAGTTTAAAAAAAAAACACCTAAAATCAGGTTTAGGTTTGAAGTAGACGCGACCCTGAAGGATTTATGGGGTTTTTTGTGTTTTTTATTTTTTATTTTTAGTCGTCAGCACGTGTCACTCCTCCGGAACACATATCCGAGCTCCCGAGCCTCCGTTCAGCCTCCGGTTCTTATAGACGGCGTTCTTCCATTGTGACGTCACCGCCGCTCGCCATGGCAACCTCACGGATGGAGGCGGGGCTTCCTCCCTTATTGGGCGTTTTTCCTTCTTTTTCTTTTTTCTTTCTTTTTGGCTTGGCATGCAACACACACACACAGACACACACACGCACACAAACACACACACACACACACCAGCCTGCATGTACACTGCTGGTATTTGTCCAGATCAATAATAAGTAACTATTAGAATTGCTACCTGCTTTGCACAGAAACTGGAAAACTCATCATGTTTAGTCCGAACAAAAAGTAAAGTGTGAAAATGCAGATTTGTACACAATTTAGGAAACTAATAAAGAAATATTTCAGCATGAAATGACCTAGAAAACAGGATCTAAGGGGAGAAATTTGCAACAGGCTGCTCTGCTGGTGACTAATATCAAAATATTTCAGCATGCAAACCCTGCAAAACAGCAAAATGTTGTTTTCACACACAAACTGAATATAGGAGGAAAAACTCGCCAGGTTCTGTTCACTTGATCACTATTTTCTGTTTAATACCAACAAAAACCAAAGTGTAAAAATAGCATTTCCTGCAACAATCTCTGTTGTTCATAAGGAATATTTTAGCAGTCACACAGAAAACAGTGAAATGCTGTTTTACTTTGCACGGAAACTGGATTTAGGTTATAAAGCTGCGAGGGGCCATCCAGAACCCACCTGAAATCCTTATTCAAAAGCTCATTAATGAACATGTGAAATGGTCTGGTTAATCCAAGCAAATAACAAATCAAGAATTTGCAGATAATTCTTGCAGCAGCATAAAATCCACTAACTACATCAAAGAATTCCAAGTGATGAAAAAAAGTCAGAAATATTTATAATGTGCAGGAATGTGGAAATTATTCACCTGACAATGTGAAGATTTTACAGAGAATCTGGTGAAAACAGGCTGAGATGTGAGTCAGATGTTTTTCTTACAGTTAAACTGAGTCTGGCTCAGCACAAAAACTGGATGTAGGTGGAAAAGTCCACAAGGCTCCATCCAGGGATCACTTCTAAAACTCTTAATCCAAGCAAGTATAAAAATAACAGTTTCAGGAACAGTCGACACCAATATAGAGACATTTCAGCATATACACTACCGTTCAAAAGTTTGGGGTCACCCAGACAATTCCACGAAAACTCACACTTTCATTCATGTGCTAACATAATTGCACAAGGGTTTTCTAATCATCAATTAGCCTTTCAGCACCATTAGCTAACACAATGTAGCATTAGAACACAGGAGTGATGGTTGCTGGAAATGTTCCTCTGTACCCCTATGGAGATATTCCATTAAAAATCAGCCGTTTCCAGCTAGAATAGTCATTTACCACATTAACAATGTCTAGACTGTCTTTTTGATTCATTTAATGTTATCTTCATTCAAAAAAAAAATGCTTTTCTTTTAAAAATAAGGACATTTGTAAGTGACCCCAAACTTTAAAATGGTAGTGTTTAATCCACTTTTAAAACAGCTAAATGTTGTTTTTACACTTAAAAAAAGCTTAAGTTAGCTCAAAAAGTGGATCTAGTTGGAAAAAAGCACACAGAAGCCACCAATGAGCTCTTTTAAAACTAACTTATAGACATGTCTCTATAATCTGAACGTAAACCAAAGCGAAAAATTGACAATTTGCATGAAATCCTTGCAAAAGTCTCAGAAATATGTTGAAAACAGTCAAGTGTTGCTTCTGTTGTTAGGGCTCAAACTAAACGGTGCAGAAATAGGCCTGTTTGAGCAGCCTACAAAACACACACACACACACACACACACACACACACACACACACACACACACACACACACACACACACTCTGCAGACTCAGCGAACATCCAACTCCTGAACCTTCAGCTGCTGAGTGCAGAGCTGTAGATTTATTTGATGCAGTGATTCAGACTCTGAGCCTGAACACAACCAGGAACCTGTTAGCTGCTCATGATGCTAAATGTCAGAGGTGCTGCTTCCACAGCGGCTCTGGGCCCCTGAAAACATCTCCTGTCTCTTTGCTCCCTCCACTTTAGTCTAAATGTCTTCCAGCTCCAGGAGGCTGCCTCACCCGTCTCCCCCGCTGACACCAGAAGTCGGAGGGAGGGGGATAATGCCGAGACCCCACTGGTTGTCGTAATGCAGCCGGTTTGCCAGCAGCTGCGCCCTGATGGCCATTTGCATCTGTTCCAGGAGCTCCTAAAGCTTTTCATCCCGCAACACAAATGAGAGCTTTAGCGTTTCATCCCTGGATATGAGCCTGAAACATTCAACCACTCGTGTGGACAGAAGAAAAGGAAGTTTCGGCTCCACCAAAGCTTTATATTTTATAAACCCCTGAGGGGAACCATGCTGCAGAGGACAGTTTCTAGTCTGCAGCTTTAACCATCAGCAGGCTCTGATAGATTCCATTCTGAAGGGGAGCTCTTCAGCACTGAAGTAGACCGAGCCGGCAGCATGGAGGGCCATTGTGCCCCAGTAGGTAGACGGTGTCACTCACTGTCTGCCTCCCTGTGTTTCCTAACAGACTTTATCAGCTGGCCTGAAGAGCTCTCAGGCAGCGGAAGATAAGATAAACCTGAGACGGATCAAACGGCCACGGGAAGATTTCGCCGCCGGGCTTCGGCGAGGGGTTCATCTTCAACTTCTACATCCACTCACAAGCTCCTGTCTAAAGCTGCTCTAAAAGATGCTGCAGAACAAAAACAAACAGAACCACAGGTGGACTTGATCCGCAGATGGACTCGCAGCAGCAGCCCTGGCAGGCAGACAGACGGACAGACAGACAGAGCATTGCCTCATAGCTGCAGGTTTCTGCATTACACAGTGTTTGTTTTGGTGCATTTACATCCATGCATGTGCGATGAGTGCAGCTCCCGTGTTTGCTCTATAAATAGCCCAGATTTTATTTAGATGTCGGAGGGAGCGCGGGCTCGCCAATGGGTTGCCATAGCAACAGGCACGTTCGGGGGCCCTGCTGGTGAAGGAGGGCAGCAACGGGGGGAGGATGAAGGCACGATCATGCTAGTCTGTCTGCAACCTCCTTCTCTCTCCGAGCATCGCAGATAAAATCTCCATCCATTCACAACTCGCACGACTAAAAAAAAACCTCACATCCACTGACTGTTCTCATCGCTCGCTCTCCCTTCTTTCCTGTCATCATCTCCACACATCCCTCCATCCCTTTGTGTGCAGCGTCTCACACTAGCTCCCTCTGCTGTGGAACAACACCTGAGAGGTCGGAAAGTGGCGACAATCCTTAGCGTGTGCTAATATTCTGCAGAATAGCTCCAACATTTCCCACGTGCGTGCGAAGCCGGCCATCTGCGAGGAGGTCGGCGTGACAACCGTGCACACACACACACACACACACACACACACACACACACACACACACACACACACACACACACACACACACACACACACACACACACACACACACACACACACACACACACACACACACACACACACACACACACACACACACACACACACACACACACACACACACACACACACACACACACACACACACACACACACACACACACACACACACACACACACACACACACACACACACACACACACACACACACACACACACACACACACACACACACACACACAAACACACACACACGAGAAGAGGCGTTCATAATGACCAGGGTAAACACAAAGTAGATAGCAGCAGAGTGGTCCCAGCTCATTTTCACTGAGGGCCTCTTTGCATTAGCGGTCAACAGTGCAATCCATTGCAAACACTATTCCGGCAGAATGGCTCTTGAGATAATGGACTGACACACACACACACACACACACACATGCACGCACACACACATACACACTGCTGACATGCGTGTTTTTACTACCTTCAGGTAAAGATTCAGTTCTGGGAAAATACTGAATAAAAAGGTAAAAACATCCAGCGCGGCTCATCATTAGTCATTAAGGGGAAGAGAAATGGACTGATTTTGATCGAGATAACACACAATTTAATATTGAATTTGTATTAAATTGGCACAGTTCAAGTGTCTGACTTGGTCACATCTTCAGATCCTGAGCAGGAATGCGCAAAAGGACCAAATATGCATCGGTGTACAATGATACGGAAATGTTTTATTGTGAACGACATATACATCGAGATATTTTTAATTTAATCCATGCTTTGTGTGTTTCGGGTCTAGCTCCTCAGACAAATATGTAACATGGCAGTAAATAGTGATGGACTCACTCCTGGAGGACTGTCGACTCAGTAGTACGTCTCCTGCTCCACCCAACCTGGAAAGCAGAGCAGACAGAGTTAGACATCATTCTCGGGGAGCAGGGTGATATCATCCCTTGCGTTTGCTGACAGTGATTCAGAGGAACAAGACATGCTGGATTTAGAGCCGTGGCTTTTGGCGCTGATGCCATTCAGAGACGAGTCCTGCAGCGACAGGAGAGGCTGCAGCGTTCTGGCCTCACAGACGATGATATCATCAGCATATAGGAGAAGAAATGACGAAAGGTAGAAATTTATGTGTATTAGAAACTATTCCAGTGCGATGATGCTCGAATTATGTGACTTTGTCTTTTTGGTGCTTTATTTGGACCAAAAACTTACAAGTGAAGGCGTGAAACCTCACTGAGTTATAAGGTTTGGGCTTCGTACACGTTTTCTCTGATTTAGTTCCCATAACTTTGAAAGTGTCTTTGACAGTGTGTCGGCTCAGCTTGTTTTGTTTCTGTCTGATTGAAGGCGATTAATTCACCGTGGCTGTGCAGTGGATGTTCACTGATCTGTGCTCAGGGCTCAGATGTACAAACGCTGTGACACAAACAGCTGCATCAGAAGCTGCGCAGGTTCTGCTCAGCTTCGTGGGTGGAACGAGGCATGAACGATGACGGGGGGTTGAGGGTTCAAATCCCATTGGGCAGCCGCCATCTGCCACGCTCAGCACAACACAAATAACACGCAAAAAATAGACACGGGGAGGGCACACACAAACACAAACACACACCTGTGATTCATGTTCACACTAAGCTGCCTTTACTCTGCATTGAGCATCACGCCGTCTGTCAGGACTGACATCAGCAGCAGGACGACGGCGAGTTGATTTGGATTAACACCAGTTTCTCAATATCACTTCACACTTTTTCTTCTGTGTGTTGGCCTGATGGTAGTTGTCCCAAAATACACACAAATGTTTTGTTAAATTTGATGCGAAAGCCAGATAAGCTCCATTTTTGATGGTGACTGTTGGGGTTTCTGTGAGTCATTCATGAGAAATACAGTTAAAAAAGACTCCAGAATGTCAACTTTTCATGAGCTACGACAAATAAAGCCTTGCATCCAATGTGGTTTTGCTGGGATGGGATTTGAGCATCCTTCCATTATCTATACATCACTTAATCCTCATTAGAATCGTGGGGGGGCTGGAGTCTATCCCAGCTGAAGGCAGGAGACACCCTGGACAGGTCACCAGTCTATCACAGGCTACATATAGAGACAAACACTCACATTCACACCTACGGACAATTTAGAGCTACCAATTAACCTCAGCATGTTTTTGGACTGTGGAGGAAGACCCACACATCCACAGGAAGAACATTCAAATCCATGTAGAAAGATCCTGGAAAAGCCAGGATGCTAAACGGGGATCTTCTAACTGCAAGGTGAAAGTGTTAACCATCAAACCACTGTCGGAATTTGAGCATCACTTTCTCAAACCATAGAAGGACAGTGAATTCTTCACTTTAACTATCTAAATAGTTCTCTCTGGATGATTCATTAACTCACTGAAGCACAAAACCAGCCAGCAGGTTTGCTTTTTTTTGATAAATGGGAAAATGGTACCATTTGGAATAGCCACAAACTGTAAAAACCAAAAGAATCGCTTGATTTTAAACTTTCCAACAACCCTTGAACAAATCATGTGACATGTGTGGGTCAATCTCAAAAAATAACCAAATCTGAATTGGAATATTTCATCAAATCTGCCACAAAAATGACCTTTAGACTAAATAGATTCTCACAAATTTGATCAAAATCACTATACAATATGTCTCACTTAAAAATAAACTGTTAGTCTAACCAGATTCTGAAGCCTCAGCTGTGACCCAGAATTCAGGGACTGGGATATTTCATCAAAATCACTTTATTTTACTTAGACGTTTGCTAAAATTAAGTCATTTGGACTAAACAGATTTTATAAAAATGTAAAAATTCTGTACTCTTTAATGCTCTGGAGAAGTCTTTAGTGGCTCAGTTGTGACCAAGTGTCACCTGACAAAAATTGAAAGACTATTTAAGTGAACGGGGTTGAACTGCAGCCAGTGTTTACACAGAGCTGATAGGAAACAAGTATGGAAACTAATTAAAAATGTAAGTAGATAAATAACTATGTAAAGTCAACAGTCTTTTCTAGTCATTTGGAAACGTGTTGAACATGTTGAATCCATTATTTCACATTTGCTGCGTCTGGCTTCTCATTTGGGTAAAAATGAAACCTTCCTGTCCTCCTTTTCTTCCTACATTTACTTTCTATACAGAGCACATGTGTCACAGGTTCCTCAGAAAGCAAAAGGAGGATTTGGTGAAGTTCTTACCGCCTGGGTTGCGTCTGAGGATGTATCTTCTGGCTTCATCATAGAGGAAGATGAGGAGGGAGTAGGGGAAGGCACAGAACCACCAGCATGGCCTGAGTGAGGACAGATAGACACAGATTGAATTACAAAGTGACACAAAAGACAAGAGCCCTCTTCTTCTCCAGAGAGGCTGAGCGCTTTATGCCATTACGGCTGCTTGATGCTTCTCTAAAAGCACATAAAAGCTTCGGTACCAAACAAGAGTTTGAGAACCAACCACGAGAGAGAAATGAAAAGCGGCATGAGCAGAACGAGGCAGAAACATTTGAAGATTCTGCAGCGAGGACACGATCTATAGATGTGTTCGTCTGCTACTGCACAGCCCTAATTACAAACCCACAAATCTTCATTTCACCTCTAATGTATGTAGCGGTTTATGGGGGAGCTCCAGTATGGTTCTGCTACACTGCAAAAACTCAAAATCTTACCAAGTCTATTTGTCTTATTTTTAGTCAACATGTCTCATCCCACTTTATTTAAGAGAAATTCACTTAATAAGTGACATTTTAGCAAGATGGAGGGACTTGTTTTAAGACAATGCATCTTAAATATCTTGTTAAGTCAAAAAATCTTGAAATGATCTTGTTTTGAAATTAATTTTACAAGAAAACTCAAAATAAGTTTAACCCTCGTGTCGTCCTGTGGGTCAGATTAACCCGTTTTAAAGTTTGAAAATGTGGGAAAAAATGTATTTTCACAGTGAAATTTCTGATGTCCACATTTTCAACATTTTTGGGAAACCTTTTAACATTTTTTGGTGAAAAAAAAGAAATGTTAAAAATGTTACATTTGCAAAAAAAATCAACCAAAATCCAGCAAATTTCGCTAGATTTTGGTTGATTTTTTTAATGAATGTTCTTAAGAAAATATTAGAAGTTTTACTGATATATATATATGTAATCACTTCAGATATTTTTAGGATTTTTTGGAAGATTTTTACTCATTTTTTGAAAACATTTTCAAGTTTTCTTGCCAAATTTGGGGGATTTTTTTCAAATGAAACTTTTAAGGGAAACTTTTCAGGAATTATTGGAATTTTCTTCCTAAAGGTTTAGCAATTTTTCAGAAATTTGGGGGAATTTTGCTGATTTTTTGGATTTTTATCAGACAAGGAAACAATATTTTTGGTGCCCATAAATGAAGACAGCAGTAGGTTTAATACATCTCAAATTAGGAGGTTACATGAAAACGAAAATCTATTTTTTAGTGAAAAACTGCTTCTTTTAGGAAAATAAGTTTCCCCAGCTAATTTTAAGATCTCAATATTCTAAATATCATATCTTATTTCAAGAAATCTTACCAAGTCATTTTCCACTTGTACTATTGGCAGATTTTTTCACTTATTTCAAGGTAAAATTTCCTTGAAATAAGTTCTTTTTTCTTGTTTTGAGAGGGCCATTTTTTCCAGTGTAGAACTGGAGCTTAACGATAAAGGAGTGAAATTACCTCTTCAAATGTCAAGAATCTCCAAAGAAATACAATACATTCTGCTGTCAATTTCTCCATATCTAGGATTTCCTCAGCAATAACTGTCTTTTCATATCTGAAGCTAAACAGAAGACAGAAATAACAAAGAGCACAAACAGAAATAGTTACAGGAAGCTGCTCAGACACAGAAAGAGAAGCCGAGGTTAGTTAAACATCAGCAGACACCCAGAGAGGAGGCTGAGGAAGGTGAGGAAGAAGAGGCGGAATCTCTGGAAGAGATGACAAAGGCAGCGAGGAAGAAAGAAAATAGGAGAAGGAGGGAGACGCAAAACACTAACGAGGAAAACAAGACGAAGAGTTTCAAGCTGCATGAGTTAATGAGCTTAACGGTGCTTCTGTTTGCTCTGATGGCTGAAGAATCTCATTAGTACGGCAGCTCAGCGCTTCACTCTGCCTCTGAAGTGGAAATCATCACTATCACTAGATAATAACAGGATAATGAAGCTCAAACTTCAGTCTCAACGCTGGAAAACAACTCATCAGTGGACAGGAGAGCTCCAGAAATAGAAAACAAATCCGCAAAATGAGCAGAAAAAAGGCTTTTACGGATTAACGCTGTATTAGATTATTACCTTGTGCCGACACAAAAAAGCAACAAAGAGCAAGTAAATTGTGCACAAAGCGAGTTTAATTCTGTAGAATGTGTGGGATGTGTGTGTTTTACTCACTTTAGGGGGTACATTCTGAGGGCCACGTCCATGCCGGGGCAGTAGGACAGGAAGGCTGCAAGAGCTGTTTCCTCAAAGAGTCCGAAGATCAGGATGCGGTTCCTGTGGAGGGGAAAAATCAATTAAAACAACGCAATAAAGAAATATTAACATCCCCCCGAAACACACAGATCATTCCTAACGGGCCCATATTATGCACATTTACAGGTTCAGATACAGATTTTTGGGCTCTACTAGAATATGTTTTGATGCTTTAATGTTCAGAATACACTTTATTTTTTAGCTTTTCAGCTCCTGATTTGCTGACACACCAGCATCGGGGCGGGTTTTATACAAATTTGTTGCACTGTGATGTAAATAAGCCAAGAGAAACACAAAAGGAAAAGAAAACAAAAAAGTGTAATATGGGCTCTTTAAAAATGGTCAAGTATGGCACAATGTTGGTCTCGTTAACGGAAAATGCACAGTTTAGGTCGGTGCAAACTTTTTTTATACAAGTTTTTGTTGTTTGGCTTGTGTGTTCATGTTACATCATCAATCATTTTGTAGTTCCGCGCGTTTATTTCTTGTGTACGTACTTCATTCCCTGCTGCAGGATGGAGTTCCTCCTGGTCTTACAGATGATCAGATCGGCCCACTGCACGATCACGATGCTGGCGAAGAACGCCGTGTGGCAAGTGAACTCTACTATTTTTCTGCGTTCGTACGTCTGGTGGACAAGAATGAGAAGAAAACATTCACATTTTGTCCTTTTCTTGCCTTGAAAACTGAGTGGACGATATTACTGCAGGTATTTTGTGACTGACCCACTGCTGTCCATAGCTGTCTTCCAAGTCATTTATATATTTATTGTCCCAGTGGACTCTGATCCCCAACAGGTCCATGGGGAGGAAACCATTTTCAGCCAGGATCACAAAGTATGTGAAGAACCCAGCTGTGGCTTGCATCATACCTGGAAACAAAGCACTTTGTGAGACGCAGGTGAAAGAGATGCAGAAAAGATAGAACGTGGAAAAAGTTGAGAATGAATCTGGTACCGATTTGTCCGTAGGCGATGCTGATGAGCCTTTCATTCACCAGTTTGTCTGTTTTGGGGTTTCTGGGCTGCCTCTTCATGATGTCGCTCTCAGCTGCTTCATAAGCCAATGAGATGGCGGGAACCTGAAAACGGGAAATAAATACGTTTATAAAGTGTCGATTTATCTGTTTGGAGCTCAGGTTTGATCTCCTCCATCTTTACCATGTCGGTTCCCAGATCGATACAGAGGATGGTGACGGTTCCCAGAGGCAGAGGGATGTTGGCGATGATGAAGAGGAGGAAGGGCGAGATCTCAGGGATGTTACTGGTCAGGGTGTAGGCGATGGACTTCTTCAAGTTGTCGAAGATCAGACGGCCTGATAAAGTGAAACAACAGCAGATATTTTAAGTAGTGAATCAAGCAGTTACAATGACACTTTTATCTCCACAGGAACAAGTCTTGACTACCTTCTTCCACTCCGGTGACGATGGAGGCGAAGTTGTCGTCCAGCAGGATCATGTCAGCCGCCTGTTTGGAGACGTCAGATCCAGCAATCCCCATGGCAACGCCGATATCGGCCTTCTTTAAAGCAGGAGAGTCGTTCACACCATCACCTGTCACAGCCACGATGGCTCCCTGCAGACAGGACAAAGTGTTAGGATACTTTCAAAGTTGATTTGTGTCTGTATAAACGTCCTAAACTCCCTCCGATGCCGACCTGTCTCTGGCAACCTTCCACAATGATCAGTTTCTGCTGAGGGGACGTTCTGGCGAAGACGATCTCTGTGTGGTGCTTCAGGATGTCATCCAGCTGATCCGAGGTCATGTCTTTCAGCTCACCACCGTGAACCACGCAGGCCTTGGCATCCCTACAGAAGAATAAAAGATGTAACCCAACATCCTGTTTCTGTTTCATCTGGGTAAAAAAGAAGATGGTGGGGAAAACTGGAGAAGCAGGAAGTCCTTTCAACAAACAGACAGCATTGGCACTGGCAAAAAGAAATTACGGCTTTGTCAGCAGCAAGCTAAATCCAAAAGAGATCTGATAATAAATGATGTATTTTTAGCACTTGTCCAGGCCCATTGCACAGAATGTTATGTAATGTTTTGCAGGGACTTGTGACGTTTCTCATGATGACTGTTGTGTTTTCAGTGTGTGTGTTTACATTTTTTACAGCGTGAACACTTGCTGATAAAGAAAGCAGCTCAGAGCTACATCCAGATTTATTTGTCTGCAGTGAATTAATGGTAAAAGCCTTTTTGGCTGAGTAGATTGCAGGGCCTAGTTGGCAAACACTGATTTAATTTTGCACCTATTAGTACTAATATTAAGCAACATTGGCAGCTCTGCCACTAAAGAGCTGCATTTGGAAGAAGGATTTTCGACAGATGCTATTTATGCTTGAAAAATACTGGCTGACTAAGCCTCAGTGTGAGGACAAACCTGGGGTTGACCTCTGAAACTGGAACATTCAAGCGAGCAGCGATGTCTTCCACAGTCTCGTTGCCTTCAGAGATGATGCCCACACCCTTAGCAATAGCCTTGGCAGTGATGGGATGGTCACCTGTGACCATGATGACCTAAGAGGAAGGAGGGAAACTCTTTACCTGCAGTCCTGAGTTTTACAAATCAGTGTTCTGCAGAAACACGACAGTTACAAACCTTGATTCCAGCACTCCTGCATTTGCCCACAGCATCGGGCACAGCAGCACGAGGAGGGTCAATCATGGACATGAGGCCGATGAAGCAAAGGTTCTCGGTAGGGAAGTTCACCTCATCGGTGTCAAAAGCAAAGCCCTCTGGGAACTGATCATCAGGCAGGTTGAAGTGGCAGAAACCTGGATAAGAAGGGAGGGAAACGCTTGTCAGGAGTTCACAGATTCCATTTTCTGCAGCAGCTAATTAAAGATACCAGGATGTGGCTAAAGACTGCAAGCATGTGGTACCCAGTACTCTCTCTCCCAGTCCTCCCAGCTCTACGTAGGCGTTCTGGAAAGCGTCCTTCATCTCGTCGTCCAGTGGCTGCTCTTTGCCCTGCAGCACGATGGTGGAGCATCGGTCCAGGATCCTCTCCGGGGCTCCCTTCATCACCAGCAGGTGTTTGGTTTCTCCAGGAGTCGCGTTCTTATGGATGGAGAGCTGTGGGACGACAGCAGGAACACTGGGTTTAAATGCTGCTTTTATTGTTACTATCAGTTTTGAGAGGAATTTTAAACTTTCAGTCAAAAACAGGTTACTGATGACAGGAATAAACCCGACCACTAGAGGGCAGAAGTCAGCATTTACCACTGCACACATCATTCTACAGTGATGGGCTTGCTTGCATGGATTGTGTACCTGGTATTTGTTGGTGGAATTGAAAGGAATCTCAGCAACTTTGGGGTACTTGTCTCTCATGCCGCTAACAGATCCACAGCAGAGTTCAATGCACTTCAGCAGAGCAGCTTCTGACGCATCACCGGCTACGTCTCTCTGGATTTAAGCAAAAGAAAAAGAGTTCAAACCAAATCATGATCACATCACGTCTCTTATTCATCACATAACATATTATACACGACAACTTAGGCAGCATGTGCACAGAATAACTTTTACCACATTTAGTAAGAGAGCTTGTTGCTGATTTACACAAGCATGTGACAGTTATGGTGTTTATTAATGTCACTGTGAAGAAGAAAAAAAGGGGCAGATGATTTACAGGAGTTTAGACCAGCTTCAATTTCTGTGGTATTTTTTAAAGAAATACTTGGAACACTATTTTGCAATAAACCTCTCCCTACTGCCGCAGTTAATTCTACTGCTATGCAATCAGCGGGTCTGTCTGACCACCTCCTGCTACAGCTGCTGGTATATATTTCTGATGAAGCCTTTAATTATGTTGAGTGCTTTTTATAAAGACTTGTAGCACAGTCTGGCTGCATTCGTGTTTTGTTTGATCCAAAAACTTCACTGCCAAGTCACAATGCTACAACACCTCCCACACAGGCACTGCGTCTCATGATTCATCCGGGTATAGTATCAAATTCACTGAAATGTTTTATGGAAGAAAATATTCCACGAGGTGATTAGTTTGGATGGTGTTACACTGAAAGCAAATGTCACCGATATCTCCCTCCGCTGGTGAATTATTTAGACTCTTTTGTGGAGACCAGAATGGGTGAACTGGAGCAAAACGGTTCATGCTTGGCGACCAGAACAGTTTACAGGAAAATTTTGCAATGAGCTGCACCTTCAGAATGGGAACATTGCCCTGCTCAGCCAGGAAGACGGCTCGGTTGCAGAGTCCAGCGATTCTGGCCAGAGCGTTCCAGGTGGCAGAGCTCCTGTCGAAGGAGGTACCGCTCTGGTTCTCCGTGGTGTCGGCCTCGTGGATCTGGTTGTCGAACCACATGTGGGCCACAGTCATCCTGTTCTGGGTCAGGGTGCCGGTCTTGTCTGAGCAGATGGTGGAGGTGGAGCCCAGAGTCTCCACAGCTTCCAGGTTCTTCACCAGGCAGTTCTTCTTGGCCATACGCTTAGCAGTCAGGGTCAGACACACCTGGAGGTAGAAACCAAGAGTTTACAGCTGCCACAGCTGCAGCTCTTCATCAATGAAGTCTAGTGCAGAGGAAGATAATCAGATTAAACCAGATTAAAACACAGACACCGGGACTCACAGTGACAGTAGCCAGGAGACCTTCTGGCACATTGGCGACGATGATACCGATGAGGAAGATGACGGCCTCCAGCCAGCCATAGCCGAGGATCAAGGACAGGATGAAGAAGGAAACTCCCAGGAAGACGGCCACACCCGTGATGATGTGGATAAAATGCTCGATCTCAATGGCGATGGGAGTTTTGCCGCCTTCCAGGCTGGAAGCCAGAGTGGCGATACGACCCATGACGGTACGATCTCCGGTGTTGATGACGACTCCTCTGGCGGTTCCTGAACACAGAAGAGAGACATTGTTTTAGAAAAAATCAAAGGTAATAATTTTAAACATTCCTCAGAAGAGTTCACCAATAAACTGATGATTTAATTTGATTTAATCATAAACTGTGTTGGAAAATTTTGGTAAAATCTTACTTTCTTCTATTTTCTTCACCATCATTTGATCTAATTACAAGTGACCATAAATTGAAGCTAAAGTATGCAAAGTATTCCAGTAGCATTTGTTGTTGTCTGTGTTGAAATTCTCTTCACTTCCCAACAACAAAAATCAGTGAATCAACTCAAAATTCTGTCCACTCATTGCATTTGGTCAGAAGGCCAAAAAGCAGCCGCATGTTTCAGTTCCACTTACAGACATCATCCAGCTGAACATGGCATATCTGGGACTGTCACACAAAGCAAGAAAAAAGCAGCAGAAAAGACTATAACCTAAAGCAAAGGGCCAAACCCGGGATGGGTTTTCTATACTGGCGGCCTGAAAGTGACACCATGAGTGCTATGTCTCTGTAGAGCAGATAATTATCAGGTTTGTTTAAGATTTATGGGTCATCTGCTGTTTTTTTTCTCAGTCGTCTACTTTACACTCGCTGTTTCTACAATCCTGTATACTCTCACTGTAACTTCATCCGTTTGTTCCTGTAGTCGCTGGTTTTGTACCTTCAACACAGTTGGTGGAGAAGAAAGCAATGTTCCTGGTTTCCAGAGGGTTGTCGTTGGAGAAGTCTGGGGTACGAGTCTGGGGCTCAGATTCTCCGGTCAGGGAGGAGTTGTCCACCTGAAAGAGGAAAAAGTACCAGAGAATGATGACATGGAGCCTTCAGGTCGACATAAAATACAGTAACTAATGCTGATGAACTTGGTGAGTGAGTTTAGAAGCAGGAATATGGAAACAGATCCATTTGGATTAAAAAGGGAAGAAAATTCAAGGAAAAAAAATATGTTTTGCTGTAATTTCGAAAGTAATTACGAGGAAGTAAGCTGGTGTGTAATGCCAAGTCTCTCGATTACTGTACTTCCCATCAGATGTTAGGCAACTTAAAGCATGACTTACAGATTGTGTAATGTTGGACCCTCATTTTATTTGTCTTATTATGCAACTGGCCAACAATAACACAAAAAAATGATAGACTGCACACATTGTCGCAGCTTGATACTAAACTAGCATCTAATCTAACCCTCTAAATATCAGTATATATAAATGCTGTTGTGCTCCATAAGAATGTCTCTTAGGTAGAGTTGTAAGCATTCAGACCTTGCAGCCGTGAGCAGAGACGATTCTCAGATCGGCAGGGATCCTGTCGCCTCCTTTCACCTCCACCAGATCTCCAACCACGACCTCCTCAGCGTTGATGTTCTTCTTCTCACCGTCTCGGACCACCAGGGCTTGCTATGAAACCAAAGGTGGACATTATTACACAAGTCACATGGCTTCATGGAAAGACTTCCATTCCTAGCAGCACGCGAAACCAGATGACAAGTTTTTTAAATGTGTCCTAAGTGTTGTAATACTACTCCTTAGCATTGTGCAACATGTTCCGTTGTTTGACATGAGCAACATTTTGAGAACAAGTGTAGTTAAATGAGACTTAGAGTGACGGTGTCGGGTACATCTCTCACCTGTGGGACCAGGTTCTTGAAGGAGTCCATGATCTTGGAGCTCTTGGCTTCTTGGTAGTAGGAGAAGCAACCAGTGATGATGACGACAGCAGAGAGCACAACACCCAGGTACAACTACAAGAAGAAAGAAAAGAGATGTATTAATTCTTTCATTTATATATAACATGCACATATCATATCCTAACAAATCCTTCCTTACGTTGTCGTTGGCCGGTTCGTCTTCATAGGCAGCCTGGATACCGTAGGCCAGGAAACAGAGGATGGCACCGATCCACAGCAGCATGGAGAAACCACCAAACAGCTGCAAACAGCATAAAAACAACACTCCAGTTTTCAGGTTTTTCTAGTTGCACTGGCTACAAGACTGAATTTGCATGTCTAGAATTTGAATTCAGCATTTTGCATGGAAAATGCTGTAGAGTTTCAAATGACTTTTACCTGTCTGCAGAACTTGACCCATTCAGGCGTCGTGGGAGGAGGTGTGAGGGCGTTTGGACCATCTCTGGCCAGGATCTCTTTTGCTCTGGAGGAGGACAGACCCTGAAAAGAAACACAGAGAACACGAAAAGAAGGTTTAGCGGTGACATGTTTGCAGTTCGTCTGTGTAAACCATGAAGAACCATTACAGAAAACAGGCCAGTCCAGTTGTTGCCAGTTCTATAAATCTGTCTTCGTTCACGGGAGGAAAACCTGACGAAGGAACAGAATGACTCTTTCCTGTTGAACTGATGTGTTTGGCAAACAGGTTTACTGCTATTACTATAAACTGTCGTGGATTAAAGTTTGGTTGACACAAAAACAGAAGAAACCACAGCCACAGGAAGAAATCTCAGTAATCCTATAATTACAGTCTGCTCTTTTTACAATTAGACAGTAAAAATATAGCTTGTGGTAAATCAGAACTTATGATACTAGGAGGAAAAACAATGTGAAAGAGGGATGCAAGTTTTGTCTCCATTGTCAGTAAACACTTTGACAAAAATGGGATTGAAATGGAGAAGGATTCTGACTGAGGTGTGTCTCTCTGGAGGGAAACCAGGAGTAAAATGCATCTTTTTTTCTTGTTCCTAGAGTCAATAAGGCTGGTGTTCCCGCGTGAATGTAGCCTTTGTTTTGGGGAAAACTCAGACGGGTCAGATTTCAGCAGGTAATGAGAATCAGCGGACTGTGGGGTTGTATTGGGTTGTGTAATGGGATTCTGCGTGTCATTGACTTGATGAAGACCACGAACATGAAGGGAAAGTGCTGTGCAGCAGCCGAGTTTCTTTCTTTGGGTACAACTTGAATCGAAGGGCCAGTTCACCCAGTTTTAAACTACTTCTTCCTGTCTTCCTTCTAAAGTTATCTCGCCTTGCAGTTTACTTAACTTCTGTCACCATGTTGACGCAATGAAGGTAAACTGGAGTTTGAAAAATTGTGCTGCAAGAAACTGTGCTCCAGTTATTCACAATATTTTATTAGAACTACTTTCTACCACAGAATTAGTTCTTGTGACCCAGTGGATGGCCTGTTCTAGGGATTAAGTTTGGGGTCACTTAGAAATGTCCTTAATTTTGAAAGAAAAGCTTTTTGGTCAGTGAAGACAACATGAAATGAATCAGAAATGCACAGTCTAGACATTGTTAATGTGGTAAATGACTATTCTAGATGGAAACGGCTGATTTTTAATGTAATATCTCCATAGGGGTACAGAGGAACATTTCCAGCAACCATCACTCCTGTGTTCTAATGCTACATTGTGTTAGCTAATGGTGTTGAAAGGCTAATTGATGATGAGAAAACCCTTGTGCAATTATGTTAGCACATGAATAAAAGTGTGAGTTTTCATGGTAAACATGAAATTGCCTAGGTGACCCCAAACTCTTGAATGGTAGTGCATTTAGATTTAGGTTCCTCCCTTGACATCGTACAATTTTCTTGCAAAATACTTTTTCAGGTCTCTTAAAATCCTCCAGTTATTACTGTTTGGTATTTGGTTGTCCACAGCTAAGGCCACATGGTTGGTTCATTTTAGGGGGTCACACGCCAAAGCTTTTTGTTAACACCGATCCAAGCTTTGTTTACTTTAAATGTTACAATGACAGATTTCTGTGCTGAATGTGCTACAGACGAAATTCCATTATGTTGGTGAAACAGTATAATTTGATTAACGTGCACTGAATTCTTTGCGTGCTGCTAAATCTTGCCCATCTCCACTACTTTGCTCAAAGATGCTGCATGAACTGGAGGAGAAATACATTAAAATTCTAGCATTTTCAAGTGTGTCTCTATAGTTGTGTGCTTGCATGCTGACATCTTCCTGGCCTCTGTGAAACTGTCACTAGCAGCCGCCACATTCATTATCCCGCTGACAGACTCACCCTGCTCAGGTCGGTTCCGTATTTTCTATGAAGCTCATCCAAGGTCAGCTTGTGGTCATCCTGTGGAGGGAGAAGGAGATTGAGAGACATTGCGTAAAACAAGTCAAAATCCCTGTCATTTTATAACCGCAGATATTATCTCCTCTGAGGATTAAAGAACGCCCTCCATGCTGCTCCACATGGTCTGATTCTTCGGAGCAGACATTCAAGTAAAACCAGAGTGATGATTTACAAACTCACAGCCAAACACGAAGGCTGAACCGCCAAGAAGAGTCAGTATACCGCGAGCAAACACTCATTCAGGAGAATCAGTGACACCCAGCTGACACACCGATGTTTGCTCCAACAGCTGCTCATATGTTGGACATTTAGGTTCTCCAGGAGAGGATCACTATCAGTCATAGATGAGAAGCTGAGGTGTTGATGAGAGAGGGTTTACAATTAAAACCAGTTTTCATGGAGCCGAAATGTCTTTATTTATAAGTGGATAGTGAACAAGCTGACACATCCATGTGCCTACACTGTGTTTTTCTGAGTAACGCCTACAGCCACTGAATGAATAGAGATTCTTCCTGTGTAAATTGGATGATCTGCAATCATATCTGACTCCTACTTTCATTATTCTTTTATACTGTGGAACAACAAAGTATTGGAATTGTCAAACAGAATGCAAGAGAGATGCCCACGCTGGTTAATGTGGTGATACACTGACCACAAATATGTCATCAATTGTGTTGTGATTCAAACGGTGCCAGAAAAACCACTGAAGGAACCCTAATCTCAATTTATTTTCCATTTCAGTGGTAGGTTTTCCATGAAACAAGAGCTGTACATTCTGACTTATCCTGACATAATGCAATAATTATTATATATAAGGAGAGTAAGTCATGTAGAAATTCATTATTATTTATTAGAGTAGAAGTAGCAAAGACTCCAGTTTTATCAAAATAAGGTCTCATTTGCATCCTCTGGGAAAAGCAGGGTTTTTTGCCTCCGTTTTATTGCATTTTATGTTTGACTGATTTTATCTTTAATCTTATTTTTTTCAATTTATTCTAATGGTTTTTTAACAAGTTATTTTTTTACATTTTTTTTAATCTACATTCATTGTTAATGTGCTCAGCTTTTAAATCAATGTTTCTCTGAGTTTAAGCATAATGGATGAATAGAATAAAGTAAAAAAAAAAAGGCTACAGTAGATACTCATAATACTCTATTATATAAGCGAATGTGAGAGTCGCAGCTGTTGGTTTACAGTGACTGAATGAATAAACAAAAACTGTCACCACTCAGTGACAGCATCCTATTATGAGCTCCCTTTGACCAGGTACGGTTCAGTTTTCCACAGCTGGGCGTTTATATATAAATAGTTAAATAAGTGTGAAAGTATTGGCTGAAGTGGGTCACATTTATTGAACTCTCAGCAGTGGGAGGGTGTAATTGCACCGTTGTGCCACCATATTGTTTCATAATAAGCAGGAAAGTGTCCGTGGCCGAGGATAATCTGGTATCACGAGCCCCAAACCACTACAGTTGTCTTTAACTCTGAGTCAGCAGCTCTTCTGAAGCCTGCCCAGGACAGTTTTGAGCAGCTTTGATATTCGGCCTCGTAAACACTAACATCTACGATCACGTTTGGACGCTTCTATATTCAGCTGTTCTTGGTCCACGTTGCTTCCTGTCTCTATGGGAATCGTTGCCATTGTCTTTGGCTGGACTTTGACGCCGCAGCTTAATTGTACGACGGTGCAATAATCATTAACGTGTCGGCTCCCTGGAGACCAACCTACACTTTTACTGCTGTTTCACCAGCAGGTTGTTATTATTTAACCACACCGCCAATCTGCGACCTGTGGATTATTAATACACGGCAGCTTTTATTGGTGAACTTGATGAAAGCAGCAGAGACACATTAAAGACGGCGTCTGCTCTTAATTGCGGTAAATGATATGCTAAGCTGGGAGGTCACAGCTGATTGGCGATACGGTTGCTATGGCATTTAGATGTCCTTCAGCGGCGGCAGGACTTTGAGATGTAGTTAAGATGTGCAGAGGACAGTAATCATTAATGTGTCACCGAGGTTTGAGTTTTATTACCTAATAACCTGCAGAGAGCTCGGTTACCTGCTGGGTGACATTGGACAGAAGACTGTTCTCAAGATTAACAAGAAAAACGCTGCTATTAAAGAATTAATTGTAAAACCTGCCACCAGCCACAACAGGCATATTGTCATTGCAGTTTATGAAAAATTGCTTTAGAAGCATAAGGCACATCTGCAACTAGTGACACCTGGTGACCTTGTGAAAGTCATCAACCAGTAAAAGTTCATTTTTACGCAAAATAACCGAAGATGAAAACTCCTCGCAGGAGATTTCACCTCTGCTTGCTCCCTAATATCTAATTAGTGCTTTCAGATGAAGGTCAGAGCTAAATGTGCCTCCTGTGACCTTGTCAAGGACACAAAGTTATGAAAGTTAAAGACATCATGTTTCATAAGTGGGCGGATGAATGTCTCCAGCTTAAGTATCAGAGGAAACCTTAATAACACCTTAAATAAGCACATTCTTCACTTTAACATACCAACAATGTGCATTAAAAATAGACTCGGTGCTGTGAAATCCTCTGTTATCCTTCGTTTGCTTGCTGACCTTGAGAAGTGACCTCAACAAGCCTCACATTCAGAGAAAAGCTGACAGCAGTGGAAACTGTCTTCTACGGACAGGATATTTCAAACTTCACAACTCTGAGCATCCAGAGCCGCTGGCTGCTCTGATAAACACATTACTGTCTGCCTGATTATGGCTGAAGATACCGTGAACAAAGTGTGACAGTGAAAGGAAATCACAAGCCGAGTAATATGTGTTTACTGTGTGGGGCAGGAGGACTAATTCATGTGTTCGGAGACGCTAAAGACTATAATGACAACAGAACTTCTCACCCAACGTTTCAGCATCAAAAAATGATCTAGATAAGCACGACTTAGGAGTTAATTATAGCTGAGAAGTCCTTAATAACATGTGACAGAGTAAGCAGCAATCTGTATGAAATATAGGCCAGACGGCTGCATCTCATGTGACTTGCCATGAGGCCACGGCAAAGATTTGTCTGAGCCGTGACTGTATCATCGCTGTGACCGAAGCCAGAGACTGACAGTGTTAACAAGCCCTGACTGTCACGAAGAATGAAGCAGGCGGTTGTAAAGTTCAGGAAAGTTGCTCTGCTCAACATATATTCCTTCTAGTTTCACTTAAGGTGGATTTTTCATGTTCCAAACTCTTTACAGCTGCTTTAAAAGCAGGTAGTAGACAGGCTGATGTTTGTGTACTCACCAGGTCAACTTCTTTCTTGAGTTCGTCCATATCCTTCCCCCCTTTGCCCTTCTTGCCTTTCTTGTCGTCGCCATCTGAGGTTGCTGCCAGTTTGTACTCTTCTTTCCCTTTCTGCATTGGAGAAAGCGACACAAAAGTGAGCCTGTAGATAAGACGGAACACATGCAGAAACGACTGCAGCTTCCTCTTTTGTTGCACGAGTTGGAGCCTCAAGCAAGTCTACTGTTCAAACATGCCGTCAAAGTTAATCATTGCTAGAAAGACTAGGGAATTACTGTTCATTTCAAAAAAAAGTTTCAAACACAGCAGAGAGCAAAACTCAAGTACAAAGTAAACCCACAACTTTCACCAGTAACTTTAGTTTGAGCCCAAGACTGAAAACACCATAAATCTTAGTCTAAATATTCTCAGAAGTGAAGCCAAACCCAGTCCCAGTACTTACTCCCAGCCCCATGGTTGCAGTCTGAGAGCAGTCAATCCAATTGTCTTTTTAAACTGAAACTTCCCTACTCCGCCTCTCTCTCTCTCTCTCTCTCTCACTCTCTCTCTCAGCCCTGTTGTGTCTTCCTCACTCCCCGAGCGGAGAAGATAGGTTGCTTCACATTAGCATACCTTTATAGCCGCAGTCCTACCTGCCCCGAGGAGGCGGAGCTATGGGGGGAGGGGAAAATGAAACTGGCCAGGTGAGTAGCTGTGTGGGGGGAGGTAAATCTGCAGGAGAAAGAGGAGGGTAAATCTGGAAAAACTTCCCTGTTCTGCTCTCCTTTTTCTTCCTCCCAGTTTCTTCTTTTTCATTGAGCTCCATTTCACCTGCAGCGGTCACGTGTTCAGCCAACCCTCCTCCAGTGAATCCCAGTTTACACTACAAACAGCCACCAACAGAAAAAAAAAAGGCAGATAGTGGAACAGTGAATGGGAGATACATGAGATAAAGCCACGGCAGGAAGGTGAAAGTCCAGTTCTGGAGGTGACTGGCGGCCCAAAGCCGAGCATTTGAATAGCAAAGACTGAAAATAAAAAGGCTGATTAAAGCTGACTCTGTTTTCCCTGAGAGGGAGTGAAACTGTTGCTCATAGATAACATGAGGAATGTAGAAGGGAGTGATCCTCTGAGCCTTCAGCTGTTACAATCCACCTTGTAATCGATTTTGACGTTCTTTCACCTCAGCAGCTCTGGAATGTGTTGCACAAAGCAAAACCTCTGTGTTGAATATGGATTCATGTCCTGTACATTGACGAAAGCTTTAATGAGTTAGTCATCCTGAGAAACACGCAAAAATCCAATTTTAGATTCAGTTTCTGTCCAAAGGTGACACAAACGGAATTGGCTCGACAGAAACTAAAAGATTTCAGCTGCTGTTACATGAATCTAAAGCAAAGCCACAAAGTTGAACTGAGGCTTTCAATGACCGGTAACACACTGTGTCCTTGAACAGACAAAGTGATCTCTCACTGGGCTGGTACAAATAAAGCCAAAAAATGAAGGCTTGAGAGGGAAGTGAACTGGACAAAAGCTTTCTGGACCAGTCAAAGTCATCATTCGTGACCCTGAAGTCACTGCACGAGTGCAAGAAGTGCTTTTCCTGTTCATTGAAACTGGCAGGAAGGAGGAAGGACTGTCCTTGGTGGGAGGGTGGTGGGGGCTGCTGGAAGTGTTTGTAGTAAACTTCCGAGCGTTAAAAGTCACTCAGCTGTGCGGGGAGGAGGGCTGAAAGAGTTGTAAAAAAGTTAGGGGGGGGGGACTGGAAATTCTGAGAAACGAACATGAGCGACAGGCCTGGAGGACAGCAGTGGACTGAATTCAGTTTGCTGAATATGAAATAAATCCAGGAGGAGGAGGGAGATACAGGAGATAGAGCAAAGAGAATAGAAAAGCCTTCAGGGGACAGCCAGACTGAAAATAATACCAAACCTAGTTTCCTGCTGCATGCACTCAGATAACAGCATCAGCTCACCACAGTACAACAGAACCCAAAGGAAACGGGTTGCGGTTCAGTCGCTCACCACAATTTCATTAAAATAACCGTCCAACTAACAGCACTTGACGGCACATCGTGTCAGCTTTGATGTGAGCTGCATAATTCCTCAGAGATCTGTTAAGCCTCACATTGACACACGGACACACCTTCTATTCAAACACACCGAGGACTTGTGTTTACTCTAACATCTGCAGGAATCATACTTAAGCACCTCTAAGTCTTTGGGAAACCGACCTCCCGCACAGCAGCGATGGGATTCCTGCATCAATAAAAAAATACCAAACCAGGACTGAGTTTAGTGTCTCCCTGTGAGGTTTTCTGTGGTTGGTGGGGGGTTGGACGGTGGCCGGTCGGGGGCTGAGCTCTGTAACGGTACTGCATTGGTTCCTGTTTAACCCCAAACACTGCCGGCCTACACATAAACAGCGCTGGAGACGTTAAACCTGCCTCTGGAACGTCACTAGTAGCAGGAACAGTGATATTATGAGGAGAAACATTAGCGAGACAAAGGCCTGGTGTCACTCAACAGCCAGTTTAGAGCTAGATTTAACCTCGGGACATGTAAATAGTTGGCACAGAGTGGTTCACAAAGATGTTCTAACTTACATGTACTTCTATCCAGCCGTGGAGACAGTTTGAGTTTTATGTCCATTCATTCATTATAATTAAAGTGGAGGGAGGAAACTGAAGGAATTAAAGGTTTATATCTCAAGCCATATCAAATTGAAACCATGTGCATGCAATTTGGGTAAACCAATGCTTTAGTCGTTAACAGATTCTGCTGTGCTGCTGAGATAATTTTCCATGATATCAGAAAGCCTTTAACGTCTCTATGACTGGTCCCGGTGTTGTAAATGTTTCACCACACAACCGGTTGATCTCGTTGTACTCGAACTGTCCTGACCTTTGGACCGAGTGGGACGTACAGGCGTTTGAAACGTTTAATAATCAAACCACAAGGTTTTAGGAACGTTCTGCACTGATTGACGAAAGAAGACAGGTATCTATCGGACACATAAACCACCATTCTGACACCAGTAACTGAGATTTCATTTACACTCTGACCTGGACAAGCTGTCACCGGCTCATTTGGCAAATAGATAAATGTATGATTAGTGAGCCTGTTTGCTTTATGCTGGAATATTGTTGCAGCGCCGCTCAGTTACCATTTAGCAAACATTCAGCAGTGGACAGCAGGAAAGACTGATGTCAGAAAGACTTTCAAAATGAAGCTAAAACCAGAAACCACCTTTAAACCAAGCTTTAACTAGCATTCAAAGAATAATTGAACGGTTTGGAAACTGAGTGGTCTATCCCACTTTTACCCCTTTTCCACCTTGCTAAGCACCAGTTTCTGGAGCCTGGAGCTGGTGCTCAGGTGGTGGAAACACAAAGAACTGGTGCTAAGTCCGGCTCTGGCTATGAACCAGCACTGGAACCAGCTTGGTAGAAAAGGGTTGTTTCTGTAGTTTTTGAGAAAAACAGGTTCATAGTTTGGTGTTTTCAAGAATAGTCTCGCATTCGAAGTAATGTTATATTTAGGTTGTGGGTTAGACCACTGTGCCACTAAAATTTAAACAATAAAATATGACAGAAATTATATAAAAGTCAGATTTTTCATGGGTTAGATCATGCAGCTTCTAACCCCCTCAAAAATGTTGAAAAACTTGACTGTGACTCCAACATGCTGGATTCAGGACATTTGTTCTGCTTTCCATCACCACTGAGAAGATTCACTGCAGAACGGAGGCTTCCACGAGGAGAAAATGCCGTTATTCCTCCTCCTTTCCTCCTCCAGAAGAGTCAAACTCACAATGATTTATTGTTCCCTCAAGCAGTGATCACAAGTTTTCAACTAAACCTGCGCCTACTGACTGAAACCCTCATGTGTTGTGTTCACTTCTTATTTCCATCTTCCTGAAGGTTCCCTCCACTTTTCAGACACTGGACTAATTTGCTGCTCTGAGATTTTCTCCACACTGCTCTCTTTGCTTCTATTGTACCGCTAACATGACTTCACTTTATTACTTCACACTGTTTCTCTGTTTATCAACTCAATCTGATGCTGTCATTTCTGACACATTTTCAAAGATTAGTCAGGCTTTAAATTGAATATTTTTCAACGGCTAAATCCAGCTTTTATATTCTCTCGTCTGTTTGATATTTTTCTCTCGAGGACGTCATATTCCATTTTCTCTCTCGTCAGTGCAGCGGCTGTGTCGAGCTGAGAGTCTGACTGCAGTTAATCCGGAGAGTAGGATATAGACGTCTCCGAGTTTAGCAGAAGCTGACAGCAGAACTGTTTGGACCAACTGAACTGTTCATGACAGAGACTTTTAATGCTGGTTTTTCCCTGATGTCAGACTAAAGACGCCCTCGTGTCTTACTTCAGGTGCACTGAACTGAACTGCATGAAATTGGAAATGAAACAGCTTGAACAGTTTCTCTGGAAATAAAGCTTCAAAACTCCCCATTAAGACCACTGCTGCCTCAAATATGAAAGCACTTCTGACACACACTAATTTTATTACGAAACACAAACCAGTAATCGCTTTTATTCCCAGAATTTTAGAGAGATAAACAGCTCTAAAGTCCACTGAACATGGTGCTCAGTGTCTTGTTTCCTCCAGATGGGCTTCACAACTAAAAGGAAACTTCGCACAGTTGCTTGAAATTTCCAACTTGGGTGTTTGTCTCAGGCATGAAAACACAAAAAGCAGTGGAATTTTCCAGCTGACTCTTGATTGGAGATTTGCAGAATTATACACCGCCTGTCTGAAAAAAGTCACCACTTCGATTTAACTAAGCAAATAGTTAAGAGCCTTCCTTTGGATAATTACTGCAGTGATGACTACGTTTCAGCTGCAACAACTTATTTAACCCTAGCTGATGCTGTGAGGAGCTTCTCATTTCTTAAACAACCGTGTTGGAAGACATATCCTGTGGTCATGGAAAGGATGTTAATCCATTTCAGAAGGGTCAAATTATTGGCCTGCATCAAGCAAAGAAAACAACTAAGGAGATTTCTGAAACTGCTACAATCAGGTTAACAACCGTCCAACGCATTATTAAAACTTGAAGGATAGTGGAGAACCATCACCTTCTAGGAACAAATGTGGTCAGAACAAACTCTTAGATGATCGTAGGAAATCAACAGTAGAACTCACGGCTACATTTAATAGTGAAAGTCAGAGCATTTCTACATGCACAATGTGAAGGGAACTCAAAGGATTGGGACTAAACAGCTGTAGCTCTAAGAAAACCACTGATCAGTTAGACCAATCAGAAAAAAAGGCTTCAGCTTGCTAGGTAGCATAAAGATTGGACTCTGGAGTGATGAAAGAAGGTCATGTGGTCTGATGAGTCTAGATTTACCGTGTTCCAAAATGATGGGCGCATCAGAATAAGAAGAGAGGTGGATAAAGTGATGCACTCATCCTGCCTAGTGCCTACCAGCCTGTGGGGGTTTGGGTTATGATCTGGGGTTGGTCAGGTTCAGGAGCATTATATTCCCAAAGAATGAGGTCAGCTGATACCTGAATATACTGAATGACCAGGTCTTTCTATCAATGGAGTTATTCTTCCCTGATGACATGGACATGTTCCAAGATGACGATGTCAGGATTCATGGGGCTCACATTGTGAATGAGTGGTTCAGGGAGCATGAGACATCATTTTCACACATAGATTGGCCTCCACAGAGTCCAGACCTCAGCCCTATTGAGAATCTTTGGGATGTTCTGGAGAAGGCTTTGTACAGCGGTCCAACTCTCCCATCATCAATATAAGATCTTGGTAGAAAATGAATGCATCTCTGGACAGAAATAAATGCTGTGACATTGCAGAAGCTTATCGAAACAATGCCACAGCGAGTGTGTGTCGTTCTCAGAGCTAAAGGCAGTCCAATGAAATATTAGTGTGTGCAACTTTTTTTTGGACAGGCAGTGTATTTGAGCTTTGGTGATATTTTAGATTTGTTCACAGAGACAGATTTGGCCTTAAGTATGCAAACAGGTCTTAAAGCTCCAAACAGATGCCATGAAACTCAGCTTCAGTTTCCTCGCTCATCCTACAGCATCTGTGTCAAGGTCCTTCTTCTTGAGAATCTGTCAGATAAAAGTGACAGCAACACAGAAAACAGCAGCTCTTTGTCGAGGCTGATGAGGACAGAAAAGTCATGAAAAGTTTGTTTCTAGTCTAACAGAGTATCTGCAACCAGCTGAGGTCAGATAAATGGATGGATGGACGCTATCTCCAGCTATGAAAAATGATTAGCTTTAAATTAATGTGCAAAAAGCACCTAAAAACCCCCCAGAATGGAATAAAATGTCAAAAAGACATTAACAAGACAAGACAATTTATGAAATAATGACCAAAACCTCAACAAAGAAAGAAATATTTCTGGTTAAACAGCCCCAGACATCTAGGAACACTGGCTGTCTGGTTTTAACCACTTTACCCCTTAAATCACATATCAGCTCCATTGCTGTTGAGACTTTAATAAACCCTCTTGCAAGAGTCCTATAAATGTGATTTATTCAGAGCTGATGCGGATTACTAGCAATCAAGAAAACCAATAAGCCAAACGTGGAGCAGATTGCAGCAAAAAATGAGCCAAACAGCACATTTTTAAACAAGGTTTTCACACAAATCGGTTTCAAAAATGTTGATTCTGATGACTGTAAACCTGCTGATCCAATAAATGGCCAATAGTTTGTATTTCAGCTCTTTTTAACGCATGTTGGGAATGAAAGACAACAGGAAATTAAGGGAGAATGCTAAATGAAAACTCTTTAAATTTGTCTCTATTGTGGCACAATATCCTAAAAGTGAGGAAATTTCCTTTGGTTGCCATCTCCTAATGAAATTCGATGAATTATGGTGTGGTTTAAAGGTACACTGATGGATCATAAACATGTACCAGTTAACCAGGTCAGACTTTGCAGTAAGAGAAGCAGAGTTCTGCTATTTATAGAGCCTAACATCAGCCAGAAAGCCTGATCCACAGGCCGAGCCGTGTTAAAGAGAGCAGCAGCATTTCTGACAGAATAAGCGAATATATTAAGGAACCAAACGAGCTGCAGCGTCAGACGGAACAGCTGACAGATCAAACTGTGATTGAACCCACGACAACACCAGCAGAGCGAGAGGGAAACACATTCACACATTCCTCGTCCACAAGTCGCTGGAGACCAAATTGGATTTGGATTCTTGTCGAGCTGCGTGATGATGACGGAGTAATCTGAGAGATCTGTGTACATTCAGACACACACATCCTTTAATCTGGACCAGGATTAGCGGCTGCAATTAGAGGAATGAGGAAGAGAAAGCCACAGTCAGGCAGAGAGGGATGTTTTATTGAGCCTGATTATTGTCAGCGGTGGTTTATGAGTGTGGAGGTCACTGAACTCAACCTGGAATCAAATTAAACAAGAAATCGCTTCTAAATGTCGCTCCTTGATTTTGGATTTTTCATTTTCTTATAAAGAACGCAGGATTCTTTCATGTGCAGCAGCTCACACTATCAAACTTCTTTGAATATTCTTTATGACTTTAATTAAAATCAAAAGTACTATTGGTTTCCTGCAGGCACAAACAGCTTCGTCTAGTTTTTATTTTTCATTCTTGATTTAGATATTAAAGGTCATCGTGTTCCAGCCAAAGAACAGATACAATTCCTTCCGAAACACTCAGACACCAGAGGAAAATGCAAGATATCCTGACAACGTATCCTGATTTCGTATCCATTATCCATTACACAAATTTCAGAATTATCTTTACATTTTGCAGCATTTTGCTCTGCAGCAGTCTGGAGAGCCAGCGATGGGATGAAGGAATAAAGAGTCAGTGTGGTCCGACTGATCCGAAGCTGGCAGCAGCAACAAAGAGCTTCTGTCTCTGTGTGAACCCAGAGCAGTGCTGCACCAAAATGGCCACCAAATATGAGTAATGTTTCAGTAATTCCTCCCTCTGCAGCAACTTACTGGATGCCTGGATGACGAAGGCCGTGTTGAAATAAGGATTAATGTTTGAATTCAGACCCGATGTCAGCAATTAGTCACAGCCCCACACAGCAGCTGGACAAGAAAAAGGTCATTTTATCTCAGATTATCAAGGACCTTCTGCTTAAAAGGATAAAATATGGATCTCTACATTGGTGTCTGGGATATTTTAGTCAGTCCGTTTTTGAGTAACGTTGCTAACAGACAGACAGACAAACCAACACCGAGTGTCACATAACTTCGCCCCGTTCCTTGACAGAGTAATGAGCAGAATTATGTGAATAAAGACAGATTTTAATGCTTTGTATGATTCCTGACAAAACTGCGACATCATTCTTGACTAAACATGAGACGACATGTTTTCCACCTCAGTCCTGAACCAGAATCCTTCTGACTGGTCGCAGGTCACACTGGGGTCAACACACACATGTGAGTGAATGTGTTGAAATGATAGTCAAACACTGCAGGCTGTGATAAGCTGAAGGTGTTGCTCAGTCGTCTGTTATCAAAGAATCAACAGCGTGGAGCTTCGAGCCGCTGTCTCTTCTGCTGCATGCACTAAGTTGTCATTATGACCGACTTCACTGTAAACATGCAGCCGCACTCTCATTGTGGTTTCACCTTCCAAAACACAAAAACAGTCGCCTTCAGACCCAAGTTGTGTTTATGATGCTGTGTTTAGCTTGAAGCACAAATAAAGCAGGACGTCCTACACTGTGACGACTAGAAAAAGCTCAAAATGTGGAGCTTTAGAAATACTTCTTACTGATATCTGTCAGTCAGCAGCGTCTTCAGAGCGTCAGGACAGTTTCAAAATAAAAGCACCACTCGGGTTGAAGCCATTGTCAAAAACAACTGAGTCAAAGGTCAATGAGTCAGCGGCAATTTTACAGACAGACAGACAACATTCAGTAGCTGTAAGACAAACACAGATATGCAGAATAAAAGCAGTGAGAGGTTCTGGTTCGCTGCAAGTTAAAGATTATTTAACTGCTTTTCTGTTTCATTTTCTCTGAAGCAGATTCAAATTCACGTCATTTTACACAGTCTGACAGTGTGGCTTTTTATAATCTATTTTACTGTGAGCTTACAGTGAGTGAAAAATTCAATCTGAAGACTGTTACAATACCTGCACCATTCCATTACATGCAAATATAGATGTCTTTTATATCATTTTATGCACATTTTGGAGGCCAAACTAGATTTAAATGATGATTTGTGAACACAGCATGAGTTTGTAATGACTCAAATTACATCAACACTGGAAGATTTTCATTTTCAAACTCAGAACTTCTTTTATGTTTAGAGGAAACTGCAGGACTTGCTTTCTGATTGGTCCAAACTGTCCGACCACATGACCTAGACTAGCAGAGGTTAGTTCAAGAAAGACCACAAAATAAGGTTAATCTGTGGGTTCACTTTTCACTTCTGTGTTTTCTACAAATGAGCAACCAACTGCCTGCTTCCTGTTTACACCTGAACGATGAGCGTTACTGTGCATGTATCATTTCAACATTACCAGTTCTGTTATTTGAAAGTGCACACATTTTTACTCATTTTTACTCAATTAATGTGGCTGTAACCTGCAGCCCGATGAGAAACTTAAACAAGACTGAGCTACTGGTGCAGCAACAACTGAAACAACTGTGGAGTTCAGAAGAAAAGTTGAGGAGCAGTTCGGTAGAAAAGATTTTTGCCCCGAAGACATTTGAAAACTTCTGACGCCGCTTTCGACACAGTCAGCAGATCCTCCTCTGCTTCGCCACGCTGGATGAAAAGAAGTTTAGAGGAAGTGTGCAGGGGAGAAAGTGGAGGAGGAGCTGAGGCGACAACGACAAGAAGGAGGAGGAGGAGATTCTCACATGACAGCAGCTTCACGTCTGCTCGTCCTTGGAAAGGACGCCGGCATCCCACAACAAACCGGCTCTTTGTCTGCTCCCCTGTCCTTCCTGTGTCCTGATCACCCTTCATATTCACAAAAAAACTCACCACCCCTAGAACCAACACACACACACTAACACATTCCTGCGCTGACTCCTCCCCCTGAAGACTTTCCCCTCAGGGCCTCAATCTTCCCTCATGGAAAACTACCAGCAAACACAAAGACACACCAGCAGCTCAGTATTAATGGAATCTCATCAGACTTCACACACACGCGTGACAACATGAACATTTACACAAACTCTGCTTTTAAACTCAGCAGATGAACTCAGCTGATCCTCTCCTGGACTCTTCCTGCTGAACTTCTGCTGCTTTAATCTCACATCTAACTGTCACAAACTGTGGCTGAAGGTCGAATAAAGTTTCAAATCAGCCACAATCCTTTCTAAAACTGGCCCTGCAATAACATTTCTGGATAATTACAGTAAAATACAGCCAGGAAACAGCTGATTACTGTTTAATGTATTGAATCCTGCTGCAGAAAGTGAAGTTTAGTCATTCTTGGTGTCACTATTGCAGTTTAATCCTGGAACAAGATGTGTGACTAAAATATTGTAATTACATCATTTAACCTGCAATAAACATTCACTGTAACCGCCTGTAAATTACAACATGCAGAAATGAAAGCGTATCTTTAAATCTTTATGATCCAGTTTAACATTAAACTACCACCATAAAGGAGAAAGGAGAAGCGAGTTTATTCAAAGGCAGCAATGTGTGAGAAATTGGGGTTTATTGAATATCTGTTAGATAAAACAACCAGGTGGGAAAAAAATGTAACATTTCATTTAAAAATAATTTAACTGATTTTAACTTACTTAACCCTCCTGTTAGGTTCATTTCTCAGGAACAGCAAAAATGTTCCTGGGTCATGTTTAATTATCCAAAAGTGTCAGAAACCAAAAACTCCCAATAAATATTGTTTATATATCTTTATTAACTCCATTACTAAACATTTCGGTCAACATTTAGGCTAATTGATGATTAGAAAACCCTTGTGCAATGCTGTTAGCACATGAATAAAAGTGTGAGTTTTCATGTAAAACATGAAATTGCCTGAGTGACTCCAAACTTTTAAGTGGTAGCGTATGTGTTAATGGTAAAAATAAAGTTTAATGAGATTTTCACGTCTGACTCTGTACAACCAAGAAAAGCATAATTTTTAATCTGGAACTGGAAGGTTTTTTGGTATTGTTTGCTTCAAAATGTTTAACTATTTGGCAAAAAATGTCCAAGAAGACATCTTTGTGTGGCTAAATCAGTCCAAAACCCAAACAAATTCTAGTCGTCTAATGCAGTTCCAAGAAAAGCAGCAATATTTTCTCCATTCACTGATGCAACTGCCATCCAAAAACCCACAAATGTTGTTATATTTTTTGAGCCAAATATTCTGATGATTTCTTGATACTTTTCCAGGAAATAGTCAGGTCTTAAGTGTACTATTTAAAACAGACTTTCCTGATAAGTTAACTTTTGTGTTCAGAATCACAGTTTATACTTGGGAGAACAATAAAAGTTAGATAAATGAGAGTTTGTTTTTTGTCTTTTAACCTTGTCACATCTGCCACTGCTAATCTAGTAACTGCCAAAGGTGACGAGATCTTATCAGAGACCTGAAAATGATCGTTTGGAGAAGTCATTTTAAAGCAACTTATTCTCATTCACACATGAAGACATGAACCTGTCGTCTGTTTAAAACAAACAGTTTTTAGCCCATATTGCTGCACAAACTACACATTTTCACTCAACTGTACGACTGAACAGACTCAGCAGAATTCAACACCACACACAAATGTTCCACAAATGTCCGGTTTAACGAGGCATTTAGAAAAAACCTGCTTGTGTTCAGTTCTATTTAGTGAATGAAGCTCCATCACCTGCTGATTTCTCAGCAACACAAAGTGAGAAATATATTTTTCCTTTACAAGGTCAACAGAGACACCGGCAGCTTCCTGTGAATTATTCATGAGTTTCAAACTATATTTAGATTAATGCTTTTAATTGTGCTTCCTTAAAGGATTGTTCTCTTGTTTTATCATCCAGATGTGTTAACATGTGGCGCTGTGAGCTCCTCTGAAGCTTAACGTGAGGATTAACAGAATGTTCATCGTACAGAATACATACAGCACATCTGTCCCACATGCAGCTTTAAATCATGTAAAAACAAAAAGGAGGAAGTTTCTCTCTGCAATTAAATTATTTTTCCATTTCCGTCCCCGTAAAGGTTTAATCTGCAACAGGTTTACACATGATGATGAGGAGGTTTACAAGGAATATGAGTTGAAAGCAACTCAACCTGCACTTTAGTAGAAGATTTAACATCTGCTTCATGTTTATTCTGGGAAAAATCATCTGTTAAAAGGAAATTATTCGGTCAGCAGCAGTGGTTAACTGGTGGAAAAATGGAAAAACATACTTCATTTGTTTAGTTTTCGCTTCTGGAAGTTCATGTACTGTACTTTTATATTTGGTAACCATTAAATTACACTATATATTTTACTCTATTTAAATAATCAAAAAATATTATTTGTCAAATAATTGCATTTGTTTTACAGATTTTAAAAAAATGTTTGAGTTATTTTACTAATTTTCTTGTGTTGTTAAATTACAGTTTAACTTTGTCAAGAAATTATTATTAAATCAGAAAACTTTATTTTGCCTGTTGACTGTTAAAAAAAAGAGCCAAATTGTACTTATTGTCCACATCTAAAATCTGTATTTATACAAAAAGAAATTTTCTCTTTTACAATGTGTCATCCCAACATAAAATAAAAAAATACTGCTTTATTGATTTAAATCGAGAAAAAATATAATTATTTTATGCATATTTGACATCATTTTCACAGTTTTAAAGGATCGCAGTATTCCACAGTTATTTTTATATTTTTTTGTATTTTTTCTGGCACCTAAGCTGCCATATTTCCCTGTTTTTTTTCCCATGGATTATTTTTATTTCTTTACAGTGTAGCTTAAGCTCTGTGCACTTCACCACCCAACAATCCAGATTAGTGACGACACACATGTCCTCACATCACCACACACGGCTCTTCTGATGATCAGCAAATACACATACTACACATGCTCAGCAAAGTATTATGTAAAAATCACACACACTGGATCCACCGTCTGACATGGTGACATAGGCCACTGTTGCCTAGCAACAAGGTCTCACACAGGATGTACAAGAGAGAGTCCAGGTGTGTTTCCTGAGCTGAAAGTAGTTTAATTATGACTCGATGAAGAAAACAGAAGCTGCATCTGCAAACTTTAAAGTCCCCGGACAGATGGAAACTAGAGCTGGGATGTTAATGTGTTAATTTTGATTAATTCATGACAGTAAAAATTTTTAAAAACCCATAATGCATTTAATTGCACCTTTCTCAGTTCCATAATTGTGTGTGATTAATCGCGATTAATTCATTACAAAGCCTCCAATTAATTAGATTCTTTTAATTGCATCCCACCACAAATGGAAACAGAATCTGAAATAAAGTCTGACCTCAGCTCTGTTTAAAGAACACACATCTGAAGATTCGTCCCTCCCACACAGCTAGATGAAGGCTGAATAATGTCCTGAACAGCTTCACTGTGATCCCACAAAGTATCTGCAGGTCGGTTTGTCCCAGAAATGTTCTCAGAGTTGCCAGCAAAGCTTCTGCTGTCAAAGTTAACAACGAAGGCAAACAGTTTGTACAGAAGATTTATCAGAAAATACAGATAAAGGCTCCTTCTGTAACCAGCAACTGTCTGCTCTGGAAATGAAGACATTTATTAGCTATAGCGACACCGCTAATGGAGCTAATGTTGGCCACGTGTTGGCTGAAAACATGGACTTTATCCATCACCGATTAGAGTCTGGAGTTTTGAATTTAGCCTTTGCTGTCTTAAAACCAGATGAGATAGACACATCGTACTTTACTGAGGATTTTACTGTAAATGGAAGCGTCATTTGCAAAATTAACATTATTTTGCCTGAAAAGCAGATCTTAAATTCATTAGGAAGCTTTGTACAGAGGGAACAAGAAGAGAATTAGTCATTTTCTGAAATATTACTGTCCAACCAGACAGTTTTTCAACCAGAGGAGTGGCCCCCTGCTGTCTGTTAGAGAGAATACACCTTCAATGTTGGCTCCATGTGTAGAGCAAGAGGATACATCCATTGGTTCCAGTGAACTCTTAACTCATTTATGTTCAACTGGATTTAAATGTGAATCCTGAAAATCAGTCAGAATATGCATTTGATGCCTACAGATATAAAATCATGCTTAAAAGGGGATGAAAATTGCACATCAAAAGCAAAAAGTTGCCTTTCTAACCATGTGGATGACAGAAATAGCTGACAGATTGTAGGAAAAACCCCTTCAGTGAGGAGATCTGGTAGCTTTTTCATGCCGTGGGGGAGTTTGGGGAGATTGTGGACTAAATGAGGGAAGATCTTTTGGAAATCACAGACTTGGATAACTAATGCCATGGAGCTGTCCTGTTTCCCAAGATGCTAAATTTGGGGTTTTCCTTTAATTTGTCATCTATCTGAATGTGACAAGTCAAGAAAAAGCAATGTTCTCAAATGACGAAAATGTAAACGAGACTGCAACAGCGAGGTTCCACTTCTAACCCAACCAGAGAGAAGGCTTTTAAGACGAGCTGATGTATCGTGCAACATTAACCTTGATTGGATCTGACGGAGCATAAACACTATAAAAAGCAGGAGAGACGTTTTTCCACTCAGTGCTAGTTGTCTGCTGGTTTTCTTTTTTCTTTTCAGACTAATGGCATCTGAGGCGCTGCTGGTAGGTAGCAGCATGTAAGTGTCAGAGCGGCTCATTCGTCATCTTTTGGCTGTTTTTTTTTTTTTATTTAGGAAAGTTCGAAAAAAACAACCCGACAACCTCTTTAAATGCTGAATATCGAAGTGAGTCCACAATTGGAGAATCAGTATGCAGCTGAGGCTCTTCAGTCGGTTCTATATTAGCATTTAATGGCTTGTTCTGTGTGATACTTTAGCTGTGGATTTGTTTTAGCAAATAATCCAACTTTGGCATGTACTTCATGCTAGTTCAGGCAACTTTTTTCCAACACCGCTGCTCCTCCTATAGGAAAAACTTATTTAAATCACATTAATGTAAACACAGCCGGTGAAATAAACGCACATACTGAGGCTTCTGCTCTCCCTGGTGTCTGTAACGAAGGAGGAAAGAGAGGATTTGTGCTGAAAGGTCCTACGGGGCTGATCTTAACTGGGAAACAGCAGATGGATTCCTTGAACACACACGTATGGATGGAAATGGATTTGCAATGGGAGCCTCCAGGGGCCAATATGATGCTGGATGCAAAGTCACATTATTCCAGATCCCTTCTGAGCTCCTGCTGCAGAAAATCTCAAACTCTGCCTTTTCATTCGCTGCAGCGTTTCACAGGCCACGAACACAAATGTAGAAACTCCCATAATGCATGCGGATGCAGTAGCATGGGTTTCTGCAGGAGGCCTGGGGGAGAATTCAGCCTTAATGACGACAGAGCTGCAGAGATGGATGTACTGAGGTGAGGGGATGGGGGGGTGGGAAGAGGGCGGCCATGATGGACACAGTCAGCAGAACTGATCAGAACGGATCAATACCGAGGCTCACAAAGCTCCTCTTTAGTCCATTAACACACTGGCGGCCCGCGAACGGCGACAACCGCACGAAAACACACACGCCATCTTAACCCCGTTACTTGGTTGCCATGACAACAATCCACACCCCATCTACCAAGACAACCACTGCAGCAGTAACACGAGGACGGATGTGTTTTAGGAGGCTGTCAAACAGACAAAGTGTGAACTGGCTCATGTTGTGTGTGCTCAGGATTAGATTCGTCCATATGAGGCCAAGATTAGAGAAGAAACAACTTTCTGTTCCATCTGTGTGTGCGTCTATATTTATCTGGTACTGACTGGCAAATCAAACTCCATGGCGTCACATTTTCACGTACATACATACATACAGCAGGGCAGCTCCAAAAAAATCACTAAATAATCTTGTAGTGATCAGTACAACACGTCGTCACTCAAAAACTCTATTTTCCCTTAAAAAACAGTCAGATTCACTGTCTGTAGCATAAATATGTCAAAGAAATGTCAGTTAAAAATGCTCCTGTTGATTCAATTCAACAACATTGCATCATTTGCAAGTCTCTTCCCAAACCGGTAGTAATTACCAGTATTTCCATCCTGACTGAATCTGGATTCAGGTGCTCACATGCTGCGTTTGCAACCTGCATAAGAAAACACTAAAAAGTTCTGTTTGTTATATGAATGTGACGTTTGTGTGTTTTTTAATCTCCTTCACCAGCCTTGAATATGAGAAAAAAAACACATGAATATATCGGTGGATTACAGTCCGTCAGCTGTTTCAGGAAAACCTCATTTTTTTCTGAAAACTCGTTAAATCTGATCGTGGCGGGATTTGCAGGAAGCTTTCACATGTTCTGCTGCGTATTGTTGTTTGTTTACGTGGCGAAGCGGCGACGCACAAGTGACCATCAGGAGCCTTTCATGAGGCGCAAATCTGTCAAATATCAGATTAATATGAAGAAAGACGAACAACCTTATTGATTTCTTCTTTCTCCTCCTATCTGGTTGTCTGCCTGTCACTGCAACACACACACACACACACACACACACACACACACACACACACACACACACACACACACACACACACACACACACACACACACACACACACACACACACACACACACACACACACACACACACACACACACACACACACACACACACACACACACACACACACGTTCAGTGTGGGCAGCTGACATTTCAGTGCAGCAATCTGCTGTCAGAGTTGGTTTCACAACAACAACTGACACCAAATCATACACATTCATACAGACAGATCCGTGAATGAGGGATTTTTGTTTTTTCCATCTTCGGTTTTTACTCGATCGAGCACACGTGGATCCTCATTACATAACGCTTCATTCCCTGCTCTGACTTTCTGCCATTTACTTCTCCATGTGTGCCATGAATCACTGCTGCTGCTCGGTTTATTATAGCCGCACATGCAGGCCGTTACATAACAACGTAATCATCATGTAAACTGGCAGAAAAATGAAATATTACTTCACTGATAGATAAACAGCGGACCAGTCAGAATTATGTGGGTCAAATCGAACTCCTGCTAGCATGCTGGTGTTTCAACTGAGCTCAGTTCTTCTTGTCTTTCACTATGTGACTAAACATAGAAAAAAAACTGCTTTAAAACATTCATTTCATCATCATTTTCTGCAGAGATGAGGACGAAGACAGAAGCTGTGCCGCGGCGCTGCGTGAACTCAGCCTTCATTACTTTTCTGGAAGCACATTAAGGCTGATTAATGGAACTTAATCACTTCTGTCAGCGTGAACTTCACAGTAGCTGCAGCTCCGAGTCGCTAACTTACTGCTTTAACACACAACAGTTGGCTGCTTCACACAAGTCTGTTACCCACAAGGCAACGATGCGTCAAGGGTAAAAGCCCCAGTAGGTTACAGCAGCTTGACTGTTTCATTCATTGGAAGCAGCTTTCATACAGCAGAGAAAAAGTGAAAAAGTATTTGCCCCTTCTCAATTTCTTATTTTTTAAAAAATATTTGCCCCATTAAATGTTTAAGACTATCAGCCAAATTTAAATATTAGACAAAGATAACCAAAGTAAACACAAAATGCAGTTTTTAATGATGAATTAATGTTTTAAGGGAAAAAAGCTATCCAAAGCTACCTGGCCCTATGTGAAAAAGTAATTGACCCCTTGTAAAATCATTAGTGCTGTCAAATGATTAAAATTTTTAATCAGATTAATCATGATCATGGATTAATCCACATTAACGTGTTAAGGCAGGCATATGGGTTCTGTAAAGCGTCTTGAGACAATTTGACCTGTAATTGGCACTATATAAATAAAATAAAATAAAATTGAATTGAATTAATTTGACCGACCTAAAAATCATTAATTCATTGACAATATTAGAATTTTTTGGAAAGTGAGTTCAATTTCACTGATCGCACCCAAGCCTGATTACCTCCAGACCTGTTCAATCAAGGAATCACCTAAACAGAACCTGTCTGACAAAATGAAGTCGGCCAAAAGATCTCAAAAAGCTGCAACAAAATGCTAATCTATCAATCTGGAAAGGGTTACAAAGCCATTTCTAAAGCTTTAGGACTCCAGAGAACCACAGTGAGAGCCATTATCCACAAATGGAGAAAACATGGAACAGTGGGGAACTTTCCCAGGAGTGGCCAGTCTACCAAAATTACCCCAAGAGCAAAGCGACGACTCATCCAGGAGGTCACAAAGGAACCCAGAAGAACATCTAAAGAACTGCAGGCCTCCTTTGCCTTAGTTAAGGTCAGTGTTCATGACTCTACAATAAGGAAGAGACTGGGCAAAAATGGCATCCATGACAGAGTTCCAAAGCCAAAACCACTGCTGACAAATATCTAAATGATCCCCAAGACTTTTGGGAGAACATTCTATGGACTGATGAGAGGAAAGTTGAACTTTTGGAAGGTATGTGTCTCGTTACATCTGGCATACACGTAACAAAGCATTTCAGAAAAAGAAAATCATGTCAACAGTCAAACATGGTGGTGGTAGTGTGATGGTCTGGGGCTGCTTTGCTGCTTGAGGACCTGGACGACTTTCTGTGATTGATGGCATCATGAACTCTGCTCTCTCTCAGTGGTTCAGTCCAGTGATGTAACTGCTGCTGCCAAGAAAACGCTTGAAACCACTTAACCCCTCTTCTTTGTTTTAAGATGACTTTCGGTTAATTTTGCTCTGATCTTTATTGGCGCTGTAGAGACAGATAAAGGAAAGCAGATAAATGATATTCAGCCGGTTCCTGTTAAACTTCAGCTTCAGGTCAAACACTGGGAGCAGAGCGGGCGTGAACGAACAAAAAGCACAAAATGAATGAATCCCGACACTTTGTTAATGCAAAACTTTAAAGGAGGATTTCGTGGCGGTCGGTATTTAATCTACTTCTGCTGCTAATGTGGGCTTAAGATATTTAACGGAGCTTAGTGATGGTTCAATCAGCAGGAGTAGTTTCATTCAGTCCACTGATGCTTCATTCATTGCAGCCACGGCTCTCCATTCACAGCTTCACATCTGTACAGAAGCAACTTGGCCAGAGTTACCTCCCAGCTCACAGCGAACGCCGTGTTATTGGACTAATGCGTCGTAGAAACTGCCTCCTTTACATTCAGAGCTGCAATAAATTAATGCATTCGACCGTTTTAATGTATGATGCGTCGCCACCTGCTGTGGTTTTTAGCCTTACAGTGGGATTTAGATGACAGGACAAGAGGTTCACATGTTGTTATTATATAAGCATGGCGGTGTGTGTGTGTTTCCTGCAGAGACAACATTTAGATGTGTTTCGACTGTCAGAATTGCATCTCCAAAGCAGGAGGTTTGAGAAAAAGCTGCTGCGGGAGGGTGATAGTCATCAACTGGCTGCTAATTGGAGAGAAAGTGTGTGTGTCAGGTATTGAGGTAACTATGGCGATCAACTAGCAGGACTGGTGAAAGACGGTTTTTCTTTCCTCTGACATGACTCCTGCTTTCTGCGTTTTCCTGCTGAATGGACACTTTGAGTTGCATCAGTTCACCTCCTCAGTCGGAGTGTTTTCCCTCGAGTGTCGCCAGCAGCAGTGATCATGACAATGTGTGTGTGCGCAGCACAGCAGAGTTTCACACCATCATTATCTCGCCTCAGCGTCACGGAGAAGTGGGCCGACTTCATCTTTAATGAAACAGCGAGTGCAGTGGAGGGAAGTTGGAAATAAAAAAAAAAAACCCAGAGGAGAAAATGGAGGGAACGTGTGCAGTGAGATCACGCAGAAAAATGTTCACGTGTGTGACACAACTAATCATCACGCTCAGCTGCAGATGTGTGTTTTCTCTGGGGATAAAAACTGGATTTGATATTGTCAGGATTATCTATATTAATCTTTTCTTTCCTTCACGCTATAAATACTGCAGCTGTGCAGAGATAACAGACTGTCAATATCTCAGCCAGCCAAACTCTCTTCCACCAACAGAAAACTTTCTGACTCCACCACAGAATCTCTGTTTGCTCCAGCTCTGCTAGGAATCTCAGCTCTGCCAGCAGCTGATCGATTGTTCCTGGCTTCCATCCATCAAACATTTCAGACACTTTAGACACTGAAAATACAAACAGCAGCTCAGCGTTTCTGCATGTTGATGAGTCCACAGGGTGTCCCTAAAGTCTGGACACACGGGAAATCTCATTAACTATAATTTTTCTGCCTCCACAGATTAAATATGGCTTTGTTGAAAGAAGAAAGAGAAGAACTGGATCTGTCTGGTTGCAGGTGTGTAAGTTGTGCAAGTTGTTTGACCCTTTGATGCGCAGTGTCGGACAGAAGATACCCATTTTCCATTGGATTTGGGTCACTTTTGACCCATGTTGTGCATCAAAGAGTTAACCTACAAAGAGCTGCTTCAAATCAATCAAACCGTTCTTGAGCTTCTATAACGTACCAAGGCTTTTCCTTGGCGTAGTGTCGCCTTGTCGGAAACAGACTTTAGGGACACTAAACGTGTAAAAAAAACCTTAAGTCTGAAGAATCACCAGGTCGTAGTTGGTCTTCATCGTTAAGACTTCAAGTAGCTCTCAGCACCTAAAGTTTTCGAAACTCTTCTGCATATGAGTCTGTCAGTGGCTCGATTTTCTCCTCGTACCAGCCTTCACTAAATGATTCCTGAGTGTTGGAGGAAATCAAGAAAGGAGTCAACAGGTTTTACAGAAAAACCTTCATGTCAGTGTTTTTTAAAGCAGGAAAACAGCAACAAGTGAGTTTCTGAGGCGTTTTTTCCCCCCTCTGATCAGTGTCTCCTCCAGAAAAGAAAGTAAGCGAGAAGGTTCACACAGAGGACACGTGCACGCTCACGCAAACTGGTCGCCGTGGCAACAGCAGCTCCAGCATCAGGATGTGAGCCTTAAATAACCCTTATCTATGTCTGTCTGTCTGTCTGAGCATCTTTTTCCATCCACATGAGGCGGGTTTGTGTCTGCAGTGAAACATTCCTCAGGGAGTTCACATGTTGCTCTGCAGCAGAGTTCAGTTTAAGCTGCAGACACTGAAAATCAATAACAGAACCTCATTCTTTCTCTTCCTCTACTGTTTATAGGCCACAAGCACGGCCTGTTCGTCTGTCTTGTTAGCATATAGAAGAAATTTCATGGGACACAGGCTTTAGCATGTATTGTAGCTTCTATCCTGTCACTTTTGCTATAATTAATAAATATTGTTGTGTATTTTTGCATTTCTTTCATGGCTCTATAGGCTGTCAAACATGCGGTCCGCGGGCCAAAACCGGTCCGCCAGAGGGTCCAATCCAGCCCTCAGGACAACTTTGTAAAGTGCAAAAATTGTAATTTGTAAATTTGCAAGACAATGAGCAATTAAGTATTTTACTTTATGAGCAAAACAATTTGTCATGGTCTAGGAATTATTTAAAATTTATAGTTGTTTTGTCATTTTGTGTCTCCTTTTTGTCATATTTTGTCTTCTATTTAGTCTGACTTTTGTCATTTATCTCAAGTTTTTGTCATTTTGTGTTTTGCTTGTGTTTTTTGTTTAATTTTTGCCACTTTGTGGTTTGCTTTATTCGCTGTTTTGTGTATCGTTTTTTTCATTTTGTTTCACGTTTTTGTCATTTTTTGCCTCGTTTGTGTTATTTGTGTAATTTTTTGTCTCGTTTGTGTTGTTGGTCCATTTTTTGGTCGCTTTGTAACTTTGTCTAACTTTGTCGCCTTTGTTTTGCTTCGTGTCATTTGTTTCATTTTTTGTCATTTTGTTTCTCACTTTTGTAATATTTTCTCTTGTTTTTGTTGTTTTTTGTCTTTATTAAAATAAAAAAACCTAAATAATTCAGTTCCAGATACTTGTGACTAAATGTTTTGTGCCTTTGAAGACACTCTGTGACCTGGAATTTTTAATGTGTAAATAATAAACTGAAGCATAATGTTGTTGAAATTTAACTTGTTTTTGTTAACAAATTTCAGTTTGTTCATAATGTTTTGTAAAAGATATTTCATTAACAGTGAATATTTTCAGAATGTCGTTTTGCACTAAAACAAAGGAAAAATTTTGAGTTATTTATAGGTTATTATGCTGACAAGATGCCTCCAATTAGAGACAGCGGTTAATTAAGGCCAACGAGCTTCACAGTGAGCAGCTGTGCACAAGTTTGTGAGCACGTTATTGACATGATGTGTGAAGGGTCCAGACCTACAATCCTCCTTTAACCCTCCTGTTAGGTTTGTTGCTCAGGAACAGCAATAATGTTCCTGGGGCATGTTTAATTACCCAAAAGTGTCAGAAACCAACAAATCCCAAAAAACATCATTTAATCTAATCTTAATACAAGATCTACCTAAAGCTTGTGAAAATGTGAGACACCACAGGAGGAAAAACACGACAGAGGAAGTGAGAAAAAGGGTCGCAGGAGGCAGATCAGCTGAAGAAAAGGGGCAGAGTGTTGAGCAGATGGTCGCCAGCGGCGACCAGAGATGTGACGGCATCTTCACATCTGTCAGAGCATCACTGAGGATCTGCGTGTGCCAGATCATATGTAAATTACATCCACATCTGCCGCTAAAGCCCTTCTTCTACATTACGTGACTCTGCCTGAGTGGAAATGTCAGTGTGCTGTAAATCACTCATCGCTGTTGAGTTCAGGGCCAATAATTCTTCACATTAGTCACAACCGGAATGAAACAAACAGCCTCAGATTTACAGGCGTGTAGATCGAAGATTAATTGTGCAACTCCACTTTCATTCACATTGTTCAGAGATCAGAATTTCAACTTTAAATCCAAAAATTTTAAAATATTCAGATTAGTACAATGGAATGTGTAACTCCAGTTCTCAGAAGTATAAAGTATATGAAAATCTACTGCACTAACTATATATTAAAAGATGTACTGCAGCTCATTTCTGAGGTTTGAGTATTACTATTTCATATTACACTATATTCCTACTCCACTAGATTTCAGAGCAAATATTATGCTTTTTACTGCTTTATTTTGATGTGGCAGCTACAGTTTCTAGTCATTTTGTGTCACATACGATGCTTTCTGTTGTAAATGTGCCAAAAAAAAGTATCCAAACAGTAACATACATCAATGTCAAATGAAGTTCATGCAACAATTCATTATTTTTATAAATCAATGATATTGGAAGAAACTAAGACCAAAAAAAAAAAAAAATTCTACTATGCCAGCTCACATTTTTGTTAGAGTCCAAGTACCAAATGGGTTTTTTCTCATACTTTCTTCTTCGGACGAAAGAAATACATTTTTGAGACCCTAACAATACACATCAGGACCAGCAAAAAAATGATATTTTAAGGGAAATACACGTCTGTGGCAAAATGGCTCATTAGCGCCCCCCGCAATCTTATGAAAATTCAGCCCCCAAACCACATTTCACCGATAGTTACGAAAATTTGGTACACATCTGTAACACTTCAGGACACACAAATACCCAAAACCCAACAGGAAGTCGGCCATTTTGAATTATGTGCCATATTTTGGCCGATTTTGGACCATTTTTTGCACATTTTCAGAAGCTATAAACTCAAACAGGGTAACCTCGACAGAGCTCAAATTTGGCCAGGATGTACACTAGGCATGGGTGATCAGAAGTTATCTAAATGTTTCGCAAAAGTCCAAGGGCGTGGCATTGGCGGCCAGCAGAATTTCAACAATTCACCATGACACAGGAAGGCTGTGTAAGTGGCCTGTACATCCAATCTGCCTCAAATTTTGCATATGTGATCAGAGTCCAGTCCTTATGAAATCCAATATACAGTCACAGTGATAGCGCCACCTGGTGGACATGCTTGGATTCACTGACCAGCAAGGATGCGAGGACTTGATCAACGTTGTTTGCAGCTTTAAATTAATTAGATTTTTCTACATAAATCATTCATTCTTATTCATTTTACTCCATATTTCCCTCTTATTATCCACAATCTGCCAACCAGCTCCAGTGTTAACATATCAGCAACTAGAATTTGATAATCAAGGCTGACAACATGTTCTGCTCTTTGTACCCCATTAAGGTACTAAGTGGACTTCAAAGAATTTATAAAATTGAAAAATCATAGATTTTCAAAGGTCTTAGTGGTTGCTCATTTTCTAAAAATGATTCCGGACAACTTTAACTTTCCATAAACCACCAACTCTGAGGAAAAAAGACTGAAAACTGGTTCATCACTGAGTTCAGAACAGTACCATCCTCCACTGCGAGTCCATTTACTCCTCAGGGAGCCTGTTTTTCATGTCTCTCCACATCTGCTTCTGATGTTAAAAGTAATTTAATATTTATCCAATCCAACATCTGACTGTCATTATTAAAACAAATATAATATGGAGCCGACTTAAAGGAAAAATCCAGCAGCTGAACACAAAATACAGGTGAGAGTTTACACATGATACAACCAGTAAATGCTGGTGAGGCTCTGAGATGTTAAAGCTCCTCTGAGCTCAGCAGCAACTTCTGATTAAATGAAAACAAGAGAATAAATGTGCATTTCAAATATAAGTCCTGGAACGAATAGACTAAGATTTAGGATGAATATAGAAATTTAAAGGAGCAGAGGACTGATTGTTGTTGAAGCAAACTGAAGCTGCAGTCCAAAGCCTGGGAATGGAAAATTCTGACCACTGCACACGTTGGCAGTTTGACAGGAATATGAGAAGCTGGACCTGATGGCTGCAGGTTAATTACTGTTCATTTTACTTACTGTCACTGAAAAATCCAGCGAAAAGATGAAAACTAACACTGCGTTTATTCATCTATCAAGACTTTCTCTGCTCTTTCAGTTGGTGCACAACTACACCGCCGTTCAAAAGTTTGGGGTCACCCAGGCAATTTCATGTTTTACATGAAAACTCGCACTTTTATTCATGTTCTAACATCGTTGCACAAGTGTTTTCTAATCATCAATTAGCCTTTCAACACCATTAGCTAACACAATGTAGCATTAGAACACAGGAATGGTGGTTGCTGGAAATGTTCCTCTGTACCTCTAAGTAGATATTCCATTAAAAATCAGCCATTTCCAGCTAGAATAGTCATTTAGCACATTAACAATGTCTAGACTGTATTTCTGATTAATTTAATGTTATCTTCATTGGAAAAAAACTGCTTTCCTTCCATAAATAAGGACATTTCTAAGTGACACCAAACTTTTGAACGAGTGTATATTAGCCTTCCACTGATTAATTATCATTACAACACACTGTTCTGCTGGGAAACTTTGCTATTCGCATTCATGTGACCCACATAGACATGATTCCAGATCAAGCACAGCTCCCTCTTGGCATCGGCACAATGTGAGCAGCTCAAGGACCAGGACCAAGAGCTCCAGGTGTTGAAGCAGTCTCCAAACACCCCATCAAACCAGAATCACAGAGGAACTCTGCAGCTCACAAGGCCTACAGGATGTTCTGGTACCAGACAACCAGGGCTCCTGAGTCCATTCCTCAACTGTTCTAGTGGCACCAAGATGATCTACACAATGTTCTGCAGAAGGTTTAGTGGTTTAAGATATAATGCTGGAGCCAAGCAGCCTGTTAAACACACCGGATCTGATCAGTTTCATCGACTGACACAAATGGGCAGCTGTATGCAGGAAGTATTTTTTGGACAAAATGATTTCTTGCAGAAAAAGTCTGAGAAACTGTCTCGATGCCACATTTCTAATCTGTTGGCAAGAAACAGAATTATAATCAGAAACTCAGAGTTTCTACAAAACTTAAAGAATAGTTTCGTCTCTTTTCAATGCAACCAAATCTGGGACCAATCAATCAATGTGAGCTAAAATTATTCAGGAGAAGAAACTCTATTAATAATCATAAAGAACTGTGAACACACAAGTGGTCTCCGTCTCACACACAGATGTTGTTTGTCTTAAGAAAAACCTCCTCCTGTCTTTCCCAGAATCCCTTGTTGTTCCTCCCAGCATGCAGCAGGTTGCAGAGGAGGAGGAGGAGCTAAAATGTCAGAGGTCACCTGACAACAAACGTTTGATCTCTTCTTCTCATGTCCAGATATCATCATCCGCAAGAGGATTCTCAGCATAAATTCATTCCTTCTCAGCAGAGATCAGGTTTAAGATGTGGACGTGATTCTGAACATGAAATACTTTTACGGATTCTCAATAAAAAATGCTTCTGTCTTAATAGCAATGACTAATGACTAACTAAGGCCATGAAAGTGTCTAGTTTCTAACATTATACATTTGATGAAAGACTGTCAGTCTCTTACAAATGTTTTCAGAATAAAAGCACATGAATATGATGCATTATTTAGATGTAATGCAAATATTTCTGCCCTGTTCCTCTTCAAGGAGATCAGAAGTCAGTATTGGCTTAAAGATTAAACCAATCAATTTGCTGAAAATGTTTTTTCTTGTGTCCGATTATTTGTCCCTTTAAAATAAACCTTTAGCTCCATCTAATGGCCGGCACTAAGATTTACGTGTGGATGGATTTCAGCCTCTCGCTCTGAGCACCAAAATTTGTCATATTCACACAGATGGATTTTTGTTTCTCTGACACTAAAATAAACATCAGTTCGTACAGTTTGTGAGTGTGACGTAACCCTGATTTGGCGTTCGAGTTCTGACTGTGCAAAGGTTAAACAAACTGTCTCCCATCGATTGCACCACGTCAACAAGACTCAGCTTAGCAACTCTCTGAACATGTGATCTGAAGCAGCAGCAGTGGAGGTTCTGTCTCCTCTTTCCAACAGCTGAAGTAAACAGCAGGAAGGTGGAACAGAGGAGTTTATAAAAAGTGGCTCTGTTTAAACAGCACAGCTACAGTCGACAAGCTGCTGACACTAAAACCACTCAGAGAGAGTCGGAACAACTTGTGTACAACTGTGTACCATTACAATCATGTGCAATAGTGTTAAAGGGACATGTATAGTGTAATTATGTGTAATGAAGACAGGGATATGTGCTAACATAATTGCACAAGGGTTTTCTAATCATCAATGAGCCTTTCAACATGATAAGCTACCACAATGTAGCATTAGAACACAGGAGTGATGGTTGCTGGAAATGTTCCTCTGTACCTCTATGTAGATATTCCATTAAAAATCAGCTGTTTCCAGCTAGAATAGTCATTTACCACATTAACAATGTCTAGACTGTATATATGATTAATTTAATGTTATCTTCATTGAAAAAAACTTTTTCTTTCAAAAATAAGGACATTTCTAATTGACCCCAAACTTATGAATGGTAGTGTATGTAGTGGAATCTTGTGTTACTGTGACATGTTCATTAATATGAACTGTCCCATTTTAAAAACAAGAAAAGCACTGAGAGAGCGACCTACTTGGCCAAGACCGTTCAGTTGTATCATTTCCAACGGATAAGTCCCAATCAGTCCACAGTGGTGGATTTGTAGCAGGATCGCAATCACGTGATCGTCAGCAGGCAACTGACGTAGTGTTCACTTGTAGTTATAGCTACAGTGACACCATGCCGCTATCTCGCAATGATACGGAAATCTTTAACAAATCCGTGGATCCAGACTATAAGCCGCATCACTGCCAAAATCTAATGAATTGGTCCTTGTGTCATTTCTGACCTTCCCTGAAAATTTCATCCAAATCCGTTATTCCGTTTTTGAGTAACGTTGGGAACACACACACAGACAGATGGATAAACGTATGCCGATCGTCACATAACTCTGCCACGTTCCTTGGAGGAGTAATAAATGAATAGAATAGAACTCCTGGAGGTGTTTCAACCACATAAAGCAGCCGCAGCTTTGTGCCAGGTTTTCCTCAGAGATCAATCATTTTAGGAGTTTTCGAGCTGCACTGCTGTATAGATTTGAGTCAGATTTGGATACCTAGTTTGGCTTGATTGACGTCCCGTTACCAACCCTGTGGTCTCTGACAATCCTCTGCAGCTTCCAGATTGAAACCCAATCTGAGGACAAAGAGCAGCGTAGCGCTGTTGACTCCTGATGCTCATCTCACCAACAGCTGCAGGATGACTGCATGGAGCAGAATGTCGGACACCAGCAGCCTTAAATGGAGCCTCCAAATGACTCCAAGGTTCATTTATCACGTCGTTTACTGATGTGTGCTTCTTAGTGTCCATCAGTTTTAACTCTTTTAAGACTGAAATTACTCAAGGTCGCCCATTTCTCGTCTGCTTTAAAGGTTTCAGTGTAGATTTGTGTCCGTCACAAAGGGTTAAAGCTGTCCTGAAGGTCGAATATCTGCGACAGCTTTCCGAGTGCATCATCGGCTTCGGCCGTCTGAAACACTTCACCGGAGGAGATAACTGAGAGCTGCTGTCTGAGAATGCAGGAAATAAGCGTCAACACCGGATTCAGCTCTGTAGACGTGGTAGAGCAGTGTAACTGCATCAGTACTGGTACTGCAGGAGGAAATAAAAATACTACAGCTTAGTGTCCATCTACTGTTCAGCTCTAGAGCACGGCATCCAAATAATCTGTGGATCATAAAGTGATTGACTGAAACTGAGGAAGCCTCACTGAAGTTTTGATACACACAACTGAAAAATAATTTGTTCAGTTTTGATGTTTCCCACTGAGTTAAAACATTGAACCATTATACAAACTGGCCTAATCAGGCAAAATATTGAGGAAGATGTAAAATATAAACTCCGAAAGTCCAAAACTACAACAGATCATCCATGTTGTCTGACCCAAAGGAGTCCTGTATTAGCAACTCCCTGCACAATATAAGAAGCTGAATTAAAAGAAGTCTTTTTTTCAGGTTTTCCTCCTCTAAAATGTTGATATGACATTAAAATTGTCCCCTGACACCGTGAGAGTGAAGATCTCACTGAGAAAATCATAATGACCTGAAATGCCCCCAACACTTAGACAATCTTTCCCTTGTCAGTAACGTCTGCTCTGTTTGGTTTTATCTTCTTTTCTCTAAAGTACAAACCAGCATGAATACAGACTTATTTTACGACTAATATGGGAAAAGTCCTGATAGAATAACCACAGTAAGATGCACATTATTTCTTTGAAAGAATCTCTGATGTAACATAAGTGCCACAAGTGAGGAATATAAAGATAATTCTTATTAGCAAGGAACAAATAATGCTATAATTCAAAAATCCAGTTGTTCTTCGATCATCTGGTGCATTTTCTCGGTTTGCAAACTGATTTTCTGCAAAGACAGTTTAACTTTGTGGCAGATTTAAGCATCCTGAAGTCCAATCTACATTTAGATTTTTACCTAATCTTCCATGTGGAATTTGCAGGCTTCTAAATTGGTGTTTTTGGAAGCAAATGAGACAAAAGCCTTCATCTGCATCTCAAGTGGTTACTAGTTTCTCAAGAACAATAAAAGATCAACACTATTTGTGAATCTCTCTGATTGAACTGAATCTGAATATTTCAAACTGAAACACTGATATAATCCAAAATCCCTCGGATTCCCTAAAGATTCTTGAATTTTTATTAATTTACATGACCGTACATGACCAGACTATTTCTATAATTCTGGATATTAAAATATTTTGAGATCTATAAAAATACCAGAATTCATCTCTTGTCAGACTAAATGTATTAACTCCTCTTTACTAAGTGCATTTGAATGTAACACCATTAATTGAAAGGTAGTAAAGAGAAATTAGTATTTCCTTCAACAGCATTTAATCTGTTCCTGTTTGTTCACGTTCATTGTTTGAGTCACGGCTGAATATAAATCATTTCTCAGTACTGACCAGACAATAATTGTCTATTTGTGGGTCAGCGTGACTCCGGAGCAGCTGGGGTGTCCTTTCTCTTCCGAGGTTTTACTCAGGATCTGTGTTGAGCTGAGTGATCCACGGCAGAGCTCGGCCTCCCCTCTATCTTTAGTGAATGGAGACTTTATCTGAACCGCCGTCATCCAAGCTGCTGGTATTTTTAGGGGTCGGCAGCAGCTGCGAAAGCATTTAATGCCCCCCGCCCTCCATTCCAGCCCCCCTCAGTCTTTAGCTCTGAGACACTATCAGAGCTGATGAGTGGACCAACGTGGTCATTTTCCTTCTGCCACCTGCAACTGGACACCAAACTGAAAGGGACACAGTACAAATAACACCTGGAAATATGGAAAACCTGATTGTTCCTCGCCTGCTTCACACTCAGTGATCAGAAGTCGTGTCAAACGTGAACCAGACTCCAGAAACAACAAACCAGAAAGAAGCCGAAGAGTCTCAGAGCTTGAGGAGACCAAATATCAGCCAACCCTTAAAGAAGAACCATCTGATGCCAGCTTGGATGTTCTGATTTTGAAGTTTGTCCAACAGCAACAGAATGCTTTAAAGAGAGCAACTCCTAAAGAGGGAGGTAAGTTTATTCTGTGACTGAATGGATTAGGTGCCAACAGCATGCTCAGTAAGTAGCTCAGCACATGAGTATAGATCCATGATGCTAGAGGATGTTCACTATGGTGGTGCGTCACACAGCAGAAATGGTTGCAATTCTTCAGGCCAAAGCAAAGCCGGTGACGACATGAAGGAAACTAATGGCAGGAGACTAAAAGTTTTCCAGTTTCTGCTACAAGAACAATGTTTCCTTTAGTTGTGTTGCTGCAAGACCACAAAGCTGACAGCAACTTGGCAACTATGCAACAATTCAGGGACAAAAAAAAAAAAAAAAGACAGATATACGGATCCAGTGGACGTACCATCACACATGTGTTTATGGGTCAGTTTTGTCCCAGTTAGTGACTGCAACAGGGTTATGTGCTGTGTGACAGATGGTTTCCAGAGTCTTTTTTTGGACAGACTACTTTATAAATACACTCTTAAATGAGCTACAGCACCAGCTGAGACAAGCAGAGTGTTTGCTCAAATCCACTTTGGTAAACTACCAAACATGGGAGACAAACAAGTTCAGCTTTGGAAACTGCATTTGGAATATTCAAAGCATTTTATTGAACTCTTCACTCTGCTTTGAATGACTTCAGCCTGATTCCTGATAATAATATTCATGTAATTATCTGGATTCAGTCAGTTCCTACCAGTAGAATAGTTTTTATTGTTTAGATTGTGATTTGTATCAAACAACTGATTTTTGATAAAGATTTTTCTGTTTGCCATCTAAACTATACTTTTCCTTTATCTTACAGCTTCACCAAGGACAAGAGGTGTATTTGGAGAATTCCCAAAGAAAAAGACACTTCTTCATTTAAACTAGACAAAAGGTGACGTATTCATGGATATCTTTGGCGGTGCTCCTCGTGTTCTGGGCTACCCTCGGCCGGTTCTGGCACAATGTGGAACAGATGCAACGCTGAAGTGCCAGATCGGTGGAGACCCTCGTCCAGATGTGATCTGGGAACGTAAAAATGTCCAGATCTTGTCTGAAGGACGCTACAAGCTCTCCGAGGAGGGGAAAGTTTACTTGCTGACCATTACTGGAGTGACCCAGCAGGATGCAGGCCAGTACATCTGCAAGGCCAGAAATAGTGTCGGTGAAACCTATGCAGCAGCTTCGCTCAAAGTGGAAGGAGAGAACCAGGAACAGGATGGAAATCTGAGCCAATCAAGGGTCATTGGTGTGAAGCAACCCATGAAAGAAAATGGGGAATGTGCCGGACAGCTAAATGGCTTCTGCAATGTGCAAAATGGTGAAAACAGGAAAGAAAATGGGCAGGAAATGAATGGAGAGCACAAGTGGAATGGAAGGTTAACTGAAAAGCAAGAAGAGGTTGATTTAACGCCTGATGACAAACCGAGGTTCCTCATTAAACCTTTGTCTCTGCGGGTGGATCGGGGAGAAGACGCTGCCTTCTCCTGTAAAATCTGGGGCACACCTTTACCTGAGGTGACCTGGGAGAAGGACGGGAAGAAGCTCGGCGACATCTTCGAGAGTTCGCACTTCAGTGTGAGCAACCAAGATGGCGGCTGGTTCCAGCTGAAGATCTACTCGACACGCATGCCGGATAAAGGTGTCTACACCTGCAAGGCCGTCAACTGCCAAGGCGAGGCCTTGGCCGGTGCCGTCCTTCTGGTCGAGCCGGTACCAGAGCGAGAGGACAATAAGATGTCCTCCAACAGTCACACCAACAGCCAGTGGTCACCGAAGCACCGGGCCGGGCGGCTCGGTTTGTCCAGGGTCACCGAGGAGCCTCCTGTCAACGCATCCAAAGTCAAGAAGTTCGCAGTAGCCGAGGGGAAGCATGCAAAGTTTCGCTGCTTTGTGACAGGGAAGCCGAAACCCGAGATCATCTGGAAGAAAGACGGGGTTCCCCTGGAGCCCGACAGACGTCACCTGATATTTGAGGACAGAGAGGGCTACTACACACTGAAGGTTCTGTACTGTAAAGTTCAGGATACCGGACTGTATGTGTGTGCTGCATCCAACACTCTGGGAAACACTCTGAGTGCTGTTCACCTGACTGTCAAAGGTAGGAGAGGCCTCCTGGTTTTATTTGTTTTAGAAAAACAAACTGCTTCTTCCCAAAATTGCTACAGAAACAAATGAAACTAACTCATTACTGGTCAAAAATTCCCTTCTAAAAACAGAAGACACAAGGTCAACGCTGCACGTGATCTCCTGCAAATTTAAACACCATAATATAGTAAAGAAAGAATAGCTGCAGTTCTATCCACAGTTATAAATAATACAATTATTATTTAACTGCTCAACATAATGATCTAAACAACATCAAAATCTCTGCCAAAATGTTTCCAACTGCCCATCATAATCATTTTAAGCTGATTAAACCTTAATTCAGAAACACAACACCTTTAATATTCACAAATAAAGAGAATGAAAGAGTCAGAAAGTTGTAAATTTGTGCAAATCTTTGTAAGGAAACATTTTAAAGAAATAGCTACTGGCTGAGTACATGAGTCACTGTGTCACTGATCTCCAACCACATCTATAAAACATTAGCTCATAAGCTACAGCTAATTGCTCAGTGTGCATAGTTGAAATACATGACATCACCTTTAGAAGTGGTTAATTATTTTGTCCTAATCCCTTCACAATGGTCAGATAACCGTCTGGGTCAAAGAGCTCCTTAGATACACAGTTTTATATTGTGCCAGCTGCCTCCATCATAAGAGTCAGTTTATCTCTGGGTCGACATGCCGGACCTTCATTTACAGATAATATGCTGTAGCACGACAGCAGCTGAGCACTAATGTAAAAAGCAGAGGGACGAGAGAACCAAGCAAACTAGGAAAACACGCAAAACCTGCAATTAGTTGGAACTAGTTTTAAGTAGAATATTACTTCTGACAAATAAAACACAAAAATGACACACTCTGCACACTCATTATTGTCCTATTTTTCAGGAAGTGAGAGTTTTCTAATGGTTTCAGTTTCGCAGTTTCTAAGTCATATTTCCTGCCAAATGGCTGCAACAAATCACACACCTATATCTACCGTAACACTGCAAAAGAGCTTTTCTTTGGGTTTCAACAATCCCCATGAATCTTTGTGCTGCATGTATATGTTTTTAACAGTCTAAGCCATGATTGAAATCTAAAACGTGTTCTGTAACGTACAACCTGCTGCTTCAGGTCCAGCTGTGCGGTTCAGCCGTCCGCTGAAGGACGTGGAGGTGAAGGAGAGGGATGTCGCCGTGTTGGAGTGTGAGGTTCCTGATGAGTCGCTGCCGGCTGCCTGGTACCTGGAGGACCAGAGGCTGATGCCCAGCAGCAAATATGGGATGGAGCAGAAAGGAACCAAACGAAGACTCACCATCCACGATGTTGGGACGGACGACGATGGAGTCTACCTCTGTGAGATGCCTGATGGAGCAAAAAGCATCGCTGAACTGTCAGTTAAAGGTCAGTCAAAGGTGTAACATAACTGTATTTTATCATGTGTAAAAAGATAAAGGAAGATTTTTCAGAGAAGTTCTACACTGGCTGAGATATTTTACTTACAGGAACTATAGTTCGTAAACTTCCTCGGAAGCTGGAGGTCCTGGAGGGTGAGAACGCAGCGTTCTGTGTGGAGGTGGAGAGCGACGACATGGAGGTCCACTGGTTCAAAGACGGTTTAAAGCTGCACGAGACACACCAAACGATTCTCAAGTCTTTTGGCAAAACTCACATCCTTGTCTTCGTCAACGTGGCCTATCAAGACTCTGGCGTTGTGACGTTTGTTGCAGGAAGATCCAAGACTTCATCACGCCTAAAAGTCAAAGGTATATTTCAGATTTTTTCAGTTTCCTAAAGGTTTCTGCTGATTTGATTGACAGTCGTGCTGTCCACAGCAACATTTGTGACAGATTTACTGAAGCCAAGAACGAACCAGTTATCAAACATCACCTGTGTTTTAGCCACCAGACACTGTCCTCCTATCTGTCCGGTGGGAGTCAAAATGGACATAGATCGGCCCAACAGTGCTCTGCTCACCTGGGTTCCTGCCCCAAACAGCCAGACCTCCACTCGCTCCATCTTTGTGCTGGAGATGAAAGAGGTGGGTTCCCAGGAGTGGCAGAAGTGTTTCACCTCGGAGACGTCCACGTCGGCGGAGGTCATCGGCGACAGCGTGCCATGTGAAGGCGACTACCGCTTCCGAGTCTGCTGCGTCAACAAGTATGGACGAAGTGGCCACGTGGAGTTCCCCAAAGTGGTCCATCTGGGTGAGGAACAGTGTGAGGTAGAAGAATGCATAAATATTTGTTGTAAGCAAAGACTTTCTAGCATCATACTGTCTGAGTCAAGGGAGTATGAAGTGAAATGTATAATGGAAAACCAGGATTTAAATGTGAATGTTCAGTAGCCGACTAAAATCTCAGATGGAAGTTTGGCGTTGTATTGTACTGATTTGAAACCAAAACTGCTTTGGAAATCTACAGCATTTACACAACATATATTCCTTTATATTTCTACTTTTTCTATTTTTCTAAGTCCCTGGACCAAAGATACGTAGTCGCCTCCAAAGCTGTGAGGTGGAGGAAGGAGAAGACGCTCGCTTCTCCATCGAACTGTCTGCCACAATGGTTGGAACCTGGTTTTTAAATAGCGCCCAGCTGCAGCACGGCGGACGATATTCAGTCCGACAGACCCAAACACAACACTCACTGGTGATCCACGAGGCTCAAACAGCAGAGGACACAGCAGAGGTCACGTTCATCGCCAACGGAGTCCGCGATTCAGCTGTGCTCAGAGTTAAACGTAAAGATCTGCTATTGCTGTTCCATTTAGCAGGTGGTGGATGCTTTTCCTTGGACTTCACCTGTTGTATGCGTTTGTATTTTGCAGCTGCTGTAGTCAAATTCCAGCCTCAGTCGGAGTTCGACAGCAACAAGAAGGTGGAGGCAGGTGAAGCCATTGTCCTCTACTGTGAAGTGTCCCACCCTTTTGCTAAAGTGTCCTGGTGCAAAGATGGGAAGGAGCTCCAGGTGACCGAAGGACTGAACATCCAGTCAGATGGGAATATGAGGAGGATTGTAATCCAGTCTGCTGATGCATCTCACTGTGGAGTTTACACGTGTGAAACTTCAGGGGACGTCATCAAATTCAACGTGGATGTTGCAGGTAAATTTTATCTTTCTGAATATACTTAATCATAACAAAATTTTCAATAGGCAATTCATATCATACCTTGTGTTCCAGTAGTTGGAATTCATTCTTCCCTCCTCCTGTTTGTTTCAGGTCCTCCAGTGGAGTTCAGTCCAGTCCCAGAGGATGAGCTCCATAAGTCCAGCATGGAGCTGGACCCAGTGGTGCTGCTCTGCCACGTCTCCAGAGACGATGCTGAAGTTGTTTGGTAAGGCAATGAGGAGAGAAACCTGTTTTTAAATATGGATATTAAAAAGATTCAGTTGGTGCTTTTATTACAGCCCTTTTTTGTTTTTACATGCAGTGGGGATGCACTACATCATTCATTTAGAGGGTTAAAAATTTCTCCAAAGCGATCATCTTTTTATTGGACTATTAACCACTGAATCAAACTTTGAATTTTAATAAAAATCTAAGTAAAGGCATCTCATTTAATCTTTATATCTGTGTGCTAATAGTGTATGAAGCCCCATTACTGGGTTGTTCTACTTGAACATTTACTTTTATATAGCTTTACATTTAGTATGCTACTTGAGACCTTGTGTTCTATAGTTGTTTGTGTTTTCAGGTACAAGGACGGCTATGAGATCCAGCCTAACGACAACATCACCCTGCAGGCTGAGGGAACCATGAGGAGGTTGATCATCCGCTCAGCAGACACCTCAGATGCTGGAACCTACACTTGCCAAGCAGGAAACAACAGCATGGAGTTCACCGTCAATGTCAGAGGTCACTAAGCTTTCTGACTCATGTTGTTCCAATAATAACTGCACTGATGATTTGCAGAGGAGTCAAGTGCAAAACATCTATTTTAATTTCTAGAAATTAAACGTGGTATTTCTGCAAACACAATATGACCTCAGTCTCCCTCTAACCTGTAAATGCAGAACCTCCAGCGATGATTGTGGAGCCCAAGGATGATGTAGTGATGGAGAGCTACATCTCAGAGGAGATCCAGCTGCAGTGTGAGTTGTCTCGTTCCAGCGGGAAGGTTCGCTGGTTCAAGGATGGCCAGCAGCTGGAGGAAAGCGACAACATCCAGCTGATATCAGAAGGTCCTTACAGGAGGTTGACCATCGTCTGTGGCTCGGCGGAGGATGGTGGAGAGTACGTCTGTGAAACGGATGGAGACTCCGTCTTTTTCCAGCTCACTGTTACAGGTGAGTGCTCACTTTTGATTATAATATACACCTAATACAACTAATACAAATGGTGAATTTAAACATCCTCTTTCCGCTTCAGAGCCACCAGTGAGAATCATTTCTCCCAGTGAATCAGAGTTAGAAGTGACCCGTTTGGCTTCAGAAAGGCTGGAGCTCAGCTGTGAGATTTCCCAGGTGGATGCTCCAGTCCGGTGGTACAGAGACAGCATGGAGGTGGAGGAGAGTCAGAACCTGATCCTGGAGGTGGATGGAGCCCACCGTCGGCTGGTCATACCTTTAACCACTGTGGATGATGCAGGCGAGTATGTATGTGACACTGAGGATGACTCTGTGGCCTTCCTGGTGACTATTACAGGTAAGCAGTGTTACTATCTTGATTAATGGAAACTTCAGGATTTTATCCTTTTTAAATGCTATACCCCTCTTCTTTTCCACTTAGAGCAACCAGTGACGCTTACTCGTCCTAAAAACACACCCGACAAACTCGAGAGTTTTGCCGGCAAACCAATTGTTCTAGAGATCGAGGTCTCCCGACCTACAGCAGAAGTCACTTGGTGGCTAAATGGTAGAAAAATAGAGCAAAGCAGTAATGTCACCATCACAGAGGATGGACTCATCCGCCGTCTAACCATCCATGCTCCCACTCCAGAGGATTCCGGGAAATACACCTGCGATGCTGTCGATGATACAATTGATTTCCAGGTCAAAGTTTCAGGTAGGAAGCAAAGGTTGGCTTTGGAGGAATTTTCTGGCCCAGAAAGTTATTTTTAAGACCTAATTATGTCTCCTCAGAGCCACCAGTGAAGATCCTAAGAAAGTCCGAGGTCAATACAAATCTAAAGTTCCTGATTTCTGATGACATCGTGCTGGAGTGTGAGCTCTCCAGAGCTAATGCTGCTACCAAATGGTACAAAGACGGCTGCCGTGTTGAGGGTGATGAAAGGTTCTGCGAAGAGGAGGAAGGATCTTTCCGTTCGCTGGTCATCCTCAATGCTGAACTCAAAGACTCAGGAGAGTATTTCATGGATGTTGGAGACGACAGTATCAGCTTCCAGGTTACAGTAGAAGGTAAACCTCAGCTAGCTGATTTTAGTGTTTAAAGGTGAAAGAAAACTTGAATTAATCACAGTTTTCTTCTTCTTAGAGCCTCCAGTGACTATTGTAGGAAACTCTAGTGACCCCGATTACCAGGAGATGGTGGCCGGTGATGACCTGATCCTGGCCTGTGAGGTGTCCCGTCCCAACGCCCCAGTTCAGTGGTTCTGTAATGATCAGCTGCTCACTGATGATTCTAGAACCTACATCGAGAGCTACGGGACTCTGAGGAAAATCATCATCTCACGTGTCACGTCTTCAGACTCTGGAAAATACATTTGTGACGCTGTGGATGACAAGATGATCAGCATTGTCCGGATTCAAGGTACAAACGCAGCGTGTAGGACAGAGAAAGAGTCTGATCTTAAAGGTCTCTAATGTTTGGCTGTTGTTTTTCTTAAAGATGCTCCAGTTACATTTGTAAACAAGGAGGATGACATTGTGGTGACGGGTTATGAAGCAGAGAGTGTGGAGTTGACTAGCTATGTGTCAAAGGACAGTGCTCTGGTGCGCTGGATGAAAGACTGGACACCTGTCGAAGGCGAACGCTTTAAATCTCTCATGGAGGGCCATAAACGCACTCTGATGATCGAGCCTCTGAGGCGGTCCGATGCCGGCGAGTACACCTGCGATGTCAACACAGACCAGATGCACTTCAGCCTGCTGGTGAAAGGTTCGAAATTAATCTTTTATATCCAACAACATTGGAGGAAGCTGTCTGGTAAATATGTCATATAAACCTTAATCTTCTATATTGTAGAAATGCGAATTAAGTTCACGAGGCCCCTTCAGGATACTGTGGCTCACGCTGACGGTATGGTGACCCTTCGCTGTGAGGTGTGCAAACCAAAAGCAGATGTCCAGTGGCTGAAGAACGGCATGGAAATGGTTCCAAGCAGGAGGTTCACTATTCGGGCAGATGGAGTCGAACGGAGCTTGACCATCCATCGTTTAACCGGAGAGGATGCAGGAGAGTACGCCTGTGAGTCCAGAGATGACCGGACCGTTGCCAAACTGAAAGTAGAGCGTAAGTAGACATAGAGTCAAACTTTCTGTTTTTCCTTACATGGGGCAGCAGCTTCACGAGCTTCCTTCTGTCTCCTCAGTGCCCAGAGTGGTGGAGTTCCTCACCGAGCTCCACAACACGACTGTGCTAGAAGGTGAAGACGCCACCTTCAAATGTGTTGTTTCTCCTGATGACGTCCAGCTGGTCTGGCTCATGGACAATGAGCCTATCACCATGGGAGATCGTTTCCAGGCAACCCAGAATGGCCTGTGCCACACTTTGCTGATTAAAAAGTGCCAGATATTGGACTGTTCAAAGATTACTGCAGAGGCTGAGGGGAACATGAGCAAAGCAAGTCTCAAAGTTCAGGGTAAGATCATTTATGCAAGCAACAGAGACCACAATGACCATCAGTCCATGGTCACCGCTATATCTGACTCTCCTTACTGTGTTCAGAGGCTCAGGTCATGTTCACTAAGAAAATGGAGGCTGTTATGGCGGAAGAGTTTGGTGATGCCACCATGGAGACAGAGATCAGCCTGGAGACAGGGGAGGTCCAGTGGATGAGGCAGGGGGTGGTCATCCAGTCTGGACCCCGACACACTGTGGCCCAGAATGGCTGTAAACGCAGTCTCACCATCCACAACCTGACGATGTCCGACCGGGGAACCTACCGCTGCGAGACTCTTCATGACCGCACGCAGGTCAAACTCAATGTAGAACGTAAGTGGTCGACTATGGGTTGATATGTTTCCAGAAATGTTTTAAACCTTAACCTACAGCTAAACCTGAATCCACACAGATTCTAGGGTTGCAACGAGGAACGTGTTGAGCCATGATCAGGACCAAACATGATTTTTTTAACTTATCAGCATTGGCTCTTTCCTTTGTTTATGTCCACTGGCACATCTGTGTCAGCTGCACCAGAATGCATTATGAAAAACAGTTTTGGCTGAATGACATTAAGCATCACGGAAGTCTTTGTCATGATGCCCATTGCTAGCTAAACTCCCACAATGCTCTCTGCTTGCCACCATGAACTGCTTACAGTCTGAGAGACCAACTACAGTGTTAAACAGTAAGAGCCTCCACCTGGTGGAGCAACCAGATACTACAGCTGATCTACAATATGTTCTGTAGGGAATACAAGATTTTGACGGATTTAAAGGTTGGTGGAGCAGATGCAGAACGCAGTACTTTTCTGAATGCATTGTGAAGCTATTCTGTTTTAAAGCACGTACACTGGATTGATTTTAATAACTTCAATGTACTTGAAGTGTCTATTATTTAGGAAAATACGTTCTGATTAGAACTAAAAATCAGCAGAAGCTGAATAATAAAAGACTCAGATTGGAAGGAAAAACTCTATTTGGTCATCCCTAAATGCAAGTAACAATTATTATGATTATTTTGATTTATCTATTAATGTAACTGTTCATAAACTGATTCATTATTTCATGTACAAAATGTCAAGGAATTTAAGTTGCCCAATTCTTTCCACAATAAAAACCAAAAGAATATGCAATTAACAACTATACTGAAGGGATAAAAGCAGCTCTGAAACCAACACTACAAGTCAAACATTATTTTCCAGCACTTTCCAAACAAGACAATTATAACAAGCAGGAGTTATTCACTTGTGAGTGTATGGCATTGATTTGTGTCTGGCATCTGATCTGACAGATGCGGTCTGGCCAAGGGAAGAACAGGACATGGTGAAAGTGTGTTTCACAGTATGTCAGCGTAAAAAGGCTCTAAGAATAGCTGGGCCAGACCTGGAAGTGTGAAAAGGTTTTTGAAACACAGCCATGCTCTTATACAATGCTGTACTGAGTGACACTGTGACAATGAACTGCTGCAGTAGGTGTTGTTTTTGTAATGCGATAAACTGAGCTGTATCTATATTTGAACCACCTTTTGTTGTCCTTGAAACACATTGTTGTTTTAAAGTAGCGTGGACGCCGCAGCTGTGCCTTCAAGCATTAGAATTGTTCTTAAGATGCAAATGGGTCATTCTGCCTCAATTCAGCAAATAAAAAAAAGAGGTTTATGGTCCAACATCTTCAGTCTGACAGATTTTTTTTAAAGTGGTGAATATTGATTGAGTTGATCGTGAAAAATCTGGGCTCATAGCTAACATTAGTTGTGGAGTTACAATTCTTAAAGAAAATGAAGACATGAAGATTTTTGCATCATTTTCTTCCACCAACCAGTGGATCAATGTTTGAAGCCATAACCTGAGAAACAACGTAGCTGGAAGCCTGAGAATTTACAGGCTTATTTAGTTGAACATCAGGTCTGATAGAATAACACAAACCAGTTATATAATGGTGCAAATTAGGTAAAAAAAAAAAAAAAATTGTCCATGTTTCTTTTCTATTCTGATAATCCACCAAGCATAAAACCTTTATTTTTCACCTTAAGAGGCTGATCATTTTCCCCTGTTATTTTCACCAATAGGAGCTTTAATAATGTAGAGTATGATGCCAGTTGGGTGGTTTCACCATCTGACCTGCTCAATAATTGTTTAAATATTGGCCAGTGGTGAAAAAAATGTGAATTTCAACAATTATTTTCTCATAAAGTGCCTCTGAGTGGCATCATACTCTACATTATTAAAGCTCCTTTTGGTGAAAATGGATGGAAATATAGGTATTATGTATGGTGGAATATAAGAATAGAAAAAAACAATATGGACATTTTTTGACCAAACCCGTGCAATCATATAACTGATTTGTATTATCCTATCACACCAGATGTACATATCAATGGACTTTTAAATTTTCAGGACTCCACCTACGTTATTTATTCAGTTATGGCTTCAAACATTGATCCAAAGATTGGTGGAAGAAAACAATTCAAAAACCAACATGATGCACCTTCTTTAAGAATTTTTAATGCAAAAACTAATGTTAGGTATGAGCCCAGATTTCCTACATGATGAACTCAATCAATATTCCCCAAAAATCTGACAAATACTAAATGGTCAGGCATGAACTTTATTTAAAATTTGGTGAATTGAATTATTCCTTAATATACAGCTTTAAAATGTCGCATTCTCAAAACTGCACACAGATTTTCAACATTTTTTCAACAATCCACTCACTACTCTGCTCTTCCCTCTCCAATATAATGCAGCCCGTAAAATCACCATCTGCAAAGGCCTGACTGACCAAGAAACCCTGGAACGAGAGACGGCGTCCTTTGAGGTGGAGCTGTCCCACACCGATGTGGAGGGCATCTGGCAGAAGGACGGCATCCGGGTGAAGCCAAACAACCAGTGGCGGGTCAGCACCAACGGCCGGGTCCACGGCCTCACCCTGTCCAGCCTCACCCTAGAGGACACCGGCAGCATCGTGTTCTCAGCTGAAGGAGTGCGCACCTCAGCCAGGCTCATCGTGAAAGGTAAAGGAGCTCATGTGTGAAAGACTTTAAATCCCCTCAGGAAGTGATTGTAACTGTAGATTGGAAAACCAACAACTCTCCAAAAAGAGGATGGAGACGTCCAAAGACACTCGTAGACAGCCGAGAACTTAGGTTGAAAGCTCTCTAAAAGACTTTCTAGGAGATTACAAATGTCTTGTGTTGCAGTTTAATGTACTATCACAGGATGTGAACCTTTACTAATTAAGGTTTCTAATGGTTTTGTTGACTAACTGTATTAACTGACAGAGACACCAGTGTCCATCCTGAAACCGCTGACTGATGTCCGTGTGGAGGAGGAATTTCCCGCCACTCTGGAGTGTGAATTATCCAGACAAAATGTTGAAGTCAGATGGCTCAAGGTAAACAAAAAGAAAGAAGGCCACAGTTTTATTGGCTGCATAAAAAATAAAGAAAAACACTGAATTACCTCTTCTGTGGATCAGAACGGGATGGAGCTGAAGCCAGGGAAGAACTGTCGGATCTACTCCATGGGTCGGAAGCGGTTCTGTCAGATCATGCAGTGTTGTCGTGCCGATTCTGGCTCCTACACCTGTGATACAGGAGAAATCAACACTTCATGTACACTGGAGGTTTATGGTAAACGTCTGATCCAACACATCACATGAAAACCCTGAAGATTTCTGATAGTATTTTACATTTCAATACCGAAAGCTTAAAGTCTACCTCCATCTAGTGGTTTTAATTTGACAAATCTTCTAACTGTAGTTCTGTTTATGGCGTCTAATTCCTTGATCTCTGCACTAAACCTCACAGAGCATGAGCTGCAGATAGTGCAGGACCTGGAGGATCTGTACATCCAGGAGGACCAGAACGCCGTCTTCATGTGTGAGGTTTCTCTGGAGGATGTGACCGGGGAGTGGTTCAAGGACGGACACAAGATCCGACCCACCAACACCATCAAGACTCGGACTGAAGGTCAGCGGAGAAAGGAGTTGAGGAGCTGAATAGTAGATGAGAATCCGAAGCAAACTCACAGTTAAATCGCAAATAGTATTTGAGTGAGTCAGAGAAGAAGATTTTTTGAACTGGGGTTATATTTACTAAAACATAGCAGATATTCTTGTGTCTCATTTTCCACAGATAACAGGAAAATACACAGATTTCTGTCAAATATGGTCACAAAAGGACAAATCATACTTACTGTTGTGTGTCGTCACCCCTCTCTGAGGCAGCAGTTTGATGGACAAACATTTCAATAAATCCTATCCTGTGCTGCCGACCTTCTGTAAATAGACAAGTGGAATCGGGTGTAAAGAATGAAGATGGATTAAGAAGCACATAGAGCAAACCCAAGAATAACGTGTGCCTATGTAGATTAAGATGTATAGAAGAATGTGAACCAAGCGGAGATCAAATTAGGAGGAGAGCCGGGTTCTGCTCAAGGTTTCTTCCCTGTTAAAAGGGTGTTTTTCTTGCCACTGTCGCCTTAGGACTTGCTCTGGGGGTTCAGGCATATGGGTTCTGTAAAGCCTCTTGAGACAATTTGACTGTAATTGGCACTATAGAAATAAAACTGAATTGAAAATTGAGAATTGTCAGAAAAATGTAGAAGCTTAACTAGTGGCTCTTGTGTGTAGGAAGCACTCAGGTGGACACAGAAGGACTCACAGGTTCTCGGGTGAAGGACTTAAATTTGTGTTGTTCTCCTCAATAACAATAATACTGCTCTTCCAGGGACCAAACACTTCCTGCTGATGTGTAACGTCACAGCTGAAGATGCTGGAGAAATCCGCTTTGCAGCCAGAGACATTGAATCCACAGCATACCTGGAGGTAGAAGGTGTGTCCAGTTTTACTTTCACTTTCTTTCTCATTTTAGCAACTTTAAATGTTTCATACTATATCTTTACAATTCTCCTTGTATTTCAGAGCTTCCGGTGTCCATAGTAAAACCCCTGAGAGACCGAACAGCACTGGAGAAACACCGCGTGATCCTCGAATGCACCGTTTCGTCGCCTCGCTGCAGCGCAACGTGGTACAAAGGCAGAGAGGAGCTGGTTCCCACAGACCGGTTGGAGATCCTGGCTGACGGCTGCTGCCACAAACTGGTGATCCAGCAGGTGGCCGTGGAGGACGAGGGCACCTACAGTGTCGAGGTGGGCGAGCACACGTCCAAGGCCAAGCTCCTGGTGGAAGGTAAGTAAAAGAACTGGATCCATTATGGGTGAAATCAAGTTTTTCCTCTTAGCACTGTGTTGACGCTTTGTGCTGCTGCAGCTCAGGCCCTGGTGATGGTCCAAGATCTCGAGGACATCGAGGTGATGGAATCAGAACCGGCATCTTTCCAGTGTGAGGTGTCGGTTGCCATAAACAAGCCTCCTGTTTGGACTCTGAATGGAGAAAACCTTCAGCCGGGTCCTTCAGTCCGCCTGGAGAACCATGGGACGCTGCATAAACTCATCCTGAAGAACACCAGCGTGGACATGAGCGGGACGGTGAACTTCACTCTGGGGAAGGCGAAGAGCAGCGCAATGCTCAGCGTGGTGGGAAACTAAAGAGAAGACTGAGGAAAGAAAGTGACTCTAGAAGGAGAGAAGAAAGTGAAAAGACTGATTGTGATGATGGGAATCACTGATTAACCCTAAAACTGCACCTTCTTTTTCTGTGGTGACTTCAATGAAAGGTTTCGGGCGATCTTAGACAGCCCGAATATGTGCCGCCAGTCAAGATATTATTCATTTTTTACAGTGTAGATTATATTTATTTGCCTGATAAAGATTTCTAGTTGACTTCCTTCTTGATTTTGGTGAAAAATCAAAGTCTTTCAAAAAATGTTCTCTAAGGAAGTAATCATTAAACTCAAACTATGAACAAGGTGTTAATATTTTCTAATATCGATATGCCAAAAAATAATAATTATAGAGACACCATGGTGGGATCTTGTTTTAATCTCAAGGTAAAGTGAATCTGCAACAAAAAATGCAAAAGAAAGTCAATCTCCAGAGTGAGAAGATGCTGCTTTTCTCTGTCTTAAGGGACATTTTAAAAACACACTGCAACAGGTACTGATCTGATGTAATGAATCCAATCCTTTCATGCAATGGAGTCATTTAAAACCAGATCGTTCACGATAATTATTCCAAACCAGCAAAGACTCTCCCAAACCTTCTCTATATTTCTGTAGAATCATTATCTTTTCCTTCAAACACAAGGGCACAAAAATATATTTTGTCCTTTATTTCTAAGTGAAGATGTAACTGTTCAGTCCAGTCGATGGTTTTATTCTGATCAGTGCATAGAAACACACATTAATGAAGTAATACTGGGAGATAATCATTAAAATTAAATTACTGTGCACAATAAACCGCACTATGAAGCTTTAATGGTGACTTCTACTGGTTACATTTCCCCTGTAAATATTGGTTTCCAATAAAAATGTAGGACATTAAATGAAATTAGTATTTTTTTCTCAGACCATGAGCCAAACATTTCACTTTAGTAGCTCTTAAATAATGTTCCAGTTTTATTACATCTACATTCTGAAGGTTTTTATATGGGGTTTGTTTACTTATGAATTACAGCGTGATTTACAGAACAGCTTGTTCCAAAAAACGTGGTGATTTTTTGAATTTATTTTTTGCTGGCTGTGGACAGTATTTTCAGATTCATGGAGCTACCAAAGCAAAAACATTTGACTCAAATACACTACACATGAAAAGTTTGGACATACCTTCTCATCGAATGGTTTTTCTTTATTTTCAGGACTACTTACATTGTAGATCCTCACTGAAGGCATTCTCTCGATGAGCTTCATGAGGTAGTCACCTGAAATGGTTTTCACTTCACAGGTGTGCCTCGTCAAGGTTAATTTGTGGAATTTCTTGCCTTCTTCATGGGGTTGGGACCATCAGTTGTGTTGTGCAGAAGTCAGGTTGGTACACAGTTGACAGCCCCAGTTGACAACTGCTAGAATCCACATTATGACAAGAACAATCAGCTAAGAGAAACGACAGTCCATCATTACTTTAAGATCTGAAGGTCAGTCAGTCCAGACCAGCCTCAGAAATGGCAAGTTAACAGCAGCTCAGATTAGAGCCCAGATAAATGCCACACAGAGTTCTAGTAGCAGACACATCTCTACATCAACTGTTCAGAGGAGACTGCACCAATCAGGCCTTTATGGTCAAATAGCTGCTAAGAAACCACTACTGAGGAAAAGCAACAAGCAGAAGAGATTTGTTTGGGCCAAGAAACACAAGGAATGGATATGAGACCAGTGGAAATCTGTGCTTTGGTCTGATGAGTCCAAATTTGAGATCTTGTGTTCCACCTGGCGTCTTTGTGTAACAGAGAAAAGGATGGTCTCTACATGCATGGTTCCCACCGTGAAGCATGGAGGAGGAGGTGTGATGGTGTGGGGGTGCTTTGCTGGTGACAAAACTGAAGGCACACTGAACCAGCATGGCTACCACAGCATCCTGCAGCGACATGACATCCCATCCGGTTTGTGTTTAGTTGGACCATCATTTATTTTTCAACATGACAATGACCCCAAACACACCCCCAGGCTGAGTAAGGACTATTTGACAAAGAAAGAGAGTGATGGAGTGCTGTGTCACATGACCTCGCCTCCACAGTAACCTGACCTAAACCCAATCCAGATGGTTTGGGATGAGATGGACCACAGAGTGAAGGCAAAAGGGCCAACAAGTGCTCAGCATCTCTGGGAACTCCTTCAAGACTGTTGGAAAACCATTTAAGGCGACTATCTCATGAAGCTCATCCAGAGAATGTCATGAGTGTGCAAAGCAGTAAACAAAGCAAAGGGTGGCTATGTCAACCATCTATCTTGTTAAATAAAAACAGATTTTTAAAAAATGTCTAAGTGGACATGTTTTAAGCCTTGTTTGGTGGAGCTGCAAAAAACTTTTCCAGTAATTATTGCATGAAAGGGGTCAATTTTCCCACAACCTAACAGCTTTTAGCGCTAACTTGTGCACCTGCCTCAGTTATTTGTTAAATAACGTACTTGAAAATGCTTTTTAAAAAGGTGGATGTTTGAAAGACCAAGAAAGAATTTCCATAAATATCAAAACTTTTTCAACAGCCTGTAATAAAGTAGATGTCCAATGAATGACAAAAAAAAAAAAAAATTTCAACATTTTAACGCCATTCCCAACTCTTACCAGATCAAAACAATGATGGTGGCTCACCTATTAATGGTGTATTTACAGAGATATGGTGCCCTCAAGTGGCCAAAATTAGGCAATGCCACTAACTTTGACTTTTGTGGCAACAAAAGAATTATAAAATAGGTATTAAATGAACAGGATTAAGGACAGCAGTGTTGTTGTTTTTACATCTAATATGCCATTTCTCACACTAGATTATCTTCCTATTAACTGAAAATACATTTTTCTTGATGTGCACACAACAAATCGGTTCTGAATACATTTGCACACATGCTACTTCAGTTCTTGGTTGGAGTTTAGGGTTAAACAAACTCAACAAAACAGCAGTTGGACCATCTTTCAATTTAGCATTTATCGGGAAAAAAATGGCATTATAACATACAGTCCATACATAATTTGGTATGGTAAAACGACAAAGGTCAAAAATTAGGTTACATCTATTGAATCATGAGTACAGTAACATGAATATTTCATATATTAATGAAATTTGTTTGCTTTATTACTGTGCAAAACAACATATACATATCTACTGAATGTGTAAGAAGTACAGTATCAGCGAATGGGCCCCACAGTGACACAATACTGGGTTTAAATGAATGACTGAATGTTCCTATAAATACTCCTGTTGGCCAACCAATTCCAAACACCAACAGCATGAGTATTAAATCTAAATGAAAACACGTGATCATGGCTTCCATTAAATTACCCTGTTATGTGCCTACAACAGTAAGATACTATCTGTTTAGTCATTTGCTGGTATTTGTGATCCATATTCTACCTATGAACATAAGAGGTAACCAACCACACCAAAACAGCAAAAAAACACGTTTTCACTTTGGAAAACATTCTGTGAATATTATAGAAGATTACCACTCCTGGGCAAAATAAGAAATTTAAAAAGTAATTATTTAGAATAGGAACAGGCTAATTTGATTGACATGGATTTGTTAAACATCGAAAAATGCCCCATCTAAGGTCAAGTCGCATCACGAGCCGCTACTGAGGCTCTTCGTCAAACCGTTTTCATTCATCAGTCTCAACGCTTGGTATTGTCGACGCAAATGTTGCTCCTGAAACCTGACTGAACCAACTAATGTTACACAAGTAAAAACAAGTAGGAGAGAAAATCTCAGCGGAATTGTAAAAGGAAAACTCCACCCATAAATCATCACACACTGTTGCAGGTGTTTCCTACATCTCCCAGAATGCCTTTGACTGGACAGTTGTCAAACTGCTGGGTTTTACTTGTAGGAAGGAATTCATCAATTATTTGAAAACATACCAAGAACTTGACATTTATCGATTTTGTTTAGATCAAACTCTACTGAAGCTGCACTGGAATTAATAATTATTAAAAAGACCCAGAAGTAGAAGATACATCACTGATATTGCTTATGTATAGTGCTGAAGTGTTTCAGGGTGGATTCCTCCTTTAAATCTGGACTAAATGAGCCACGTTTTGCTTTCAAAGTCCTGAAACTGTTTCCTGCCGATGTGTACCGCTTCAGAAAAAACAGAAAAATACATTGAAGCTTATTAGAACCAAACCGACGAGCCTAAATATGTTTTTTTTTTTTTTTGCATCATACAATGTTCTTAAACAGATGAGACACCGATAAAGGCAGTTTTGATGCATTGTTCACGATAACTGACATCCAGGTGGTTTTAGGAATCGATCCTGGTCCTCTGGTCCAAACAATAAAAGTGGCATTTTGTGGCAATTTCAAAATCCAACAGCAGCGAGTGAAGACGTTAGTGTGAGGAAATAGGCTGCTTTAATATGGGTCATTCACTGATTTTTGCGACAGATTTTCCACTTGTTTCATTTGGTACTAAAAATAATTACCCAAAATTTCAAAATAAAGGACCAATTTACTCCCAAATGCTGATTTTGTAAGCTGGGTAAGTTTACACATTGTGCTAAAATCAGTTTATACGTTGCAGTGAAATACGAATACAGAATGTACTTTTAAAGTGCGGGGTCCAATCAGTTTTCAACAAATCCTAATTTTACTTGACAATACGGCCCCAGCTGGAACAAGAGACTTATTTTATATCCGATTCATACGTAACACTGCGATGATTACTCAGAAACACCTGATCACATCCCTCTAAAACCTCTAACAGGACATGTGCTGCTGAGAGATAGTGTGAATACAAGATGACGCTGCTCCACAATGTTTTAAACACACCTACAGTACGTGTTCACCATCTGCTCTTTCAATGACTCATCAAGTTCATTTCCAAAGATTCCTGTCCACCTGATTCCTGCATCGGTTCCTGAATCCATGAGAAGTCCAGTACCCGTCCAGAGGATTCACGGCTACACAACTCCGCCTGACAATGCCGAAGTGTCATTAAACATTAATCCTTTCATGGGTCATGGTAGGTCATGGAGGCCAGTGTTCTGCTTGACCAGGAGGTGGCAGCGTTGCAGCCTCCAGACAGACAGACAGACAGATGTGACGGGGAGGTGAAGGCTCAGCGGTGAAGCAGTCTAGAGTTCTGGTCGGCAGTGATCCCTGGTGCTGGAGCCTCACCGCTTTGTGTGCATTTCTGGTTCTGTTCGCCGTTTTTAATCGGAGCTGAGATGAAAAGCGGAGCGGCGTTAGCTCGCCGTCGCCTGCTGCTTCAGGACCGTGTAGACGTTGTCCACTTTGCTCAGCCTCTCGAAGAACGGGATCAGGTCCAGCAGCTCGGTGTCGGACATGTCGTCGAACCATGTGGCCACCGGCACCTGGACGAAAACCCAGATTATCAGCAACCACACCGGCACACTGATCCTGGTACTGTTAGTCACTTCTAGCTTGTTTTTCTGATGTTTTGGGTGAATTATTTCTGTAGGGCTGCAGTCTTCTCATCAACTGCTGAGTCGATGTGCTCGTCGGGTGAAAAAAAAAGCACTGCAGCAACAGATTTTCAGGATTAAACCATTAATTCTGGCGATGGGAGAAACAGACCAGCTGCAGCTCCAATACTTTTCCCAAATAAACTTATTTAATGTTCATGTTTCCTGATTTTTTTCCTCCAAACTGACTGACACCATGTCAGAGAAGTTGTTGGTTTGAGTGAATTTTATGTAAACTTCCATAACCAGCATGGCAGATCATCTATCAGCAGATTAACTGAACATACTCCTCAGTGTGCTGGGAGTATGTAGTTCTGTTTGTTTAAATGATGCCAGTATGGGTTTGTTGTTATCATTTCTGTGTAAAATAATGACATCAAAATAACTGAATATGCTGCAAATGCAAACTTCTAAAGTTGATTTATAATTTGTTTAGGCTAACAGGCACAGCAAGTGGACTGCACTGAGTGATTTAGTTCAAATCTCTAAAAATTCATCTCTGTATCCAAATTTCATGTTTTATTCCATTAAAATAATCTCTTCCAGTCTTTAAATTGCTTAGCTGGAACTCTAAACACCAGATAAACATGGACACTTGCAGACTTTTTTTGTTTGTTGTTGAAACGTCGAGATGATTTTTGATTTTCAGCCAAGATTTTCTTGGCTCACCACATTCCTACTGAAAATACCACACAAAATTATGTGTTCAGTTTAAAACGTGACATTTACACCTAAATTATGTACCGTATTCCTTCTTATTATTACTCTTATGTCAGAAATAATAACTGGGAATGTACTGAATCAACAAACGAGAACACAGTGAAGGATGGGGAAGTTGTACTTTTTACGAGAACATAACCTAGAATGAATGAAAGGAACCTCATCCAAACAAAATCAGAGGAAAAAGATGTAAAACTGGACTTATAGTTAGTGTTCACAAGCAGCAAAGCCAATAATCTCAATACACTTGTAAATAATCCAACTTAATACCATGAATACATACGACCAGAACTGCAGATTTTTTTTTTTTTTTTGGTTGGTCTTTTTGTCTTCATTACACAGGACAGTGGAGACAGAGACAGGAAACAATGGTAGAATGATATGCAGTAAATTGCCATGGGCTGGATTTGAACCTATGACCGTTGCAATGGGGACTATGGTCCCTTGTTTATGGGTCACCCACTCAGACAGCTGAACTATCTGGGCACCAGAACTGTAGGATTTTTTGTTTTAAAAATCACAGTGACAGCAAATCTAAAAATTCTGGAGGAGAGTTAATGCCAGGAACTTTGTTCTGCAGGTGAATGTAATGTCATATCATGTTTGTAACATTTTGGTGAAGCACAACTCTTTGAGCTTTGAGAATTTAAACAAAATAAATTTGCTTGTTTGATCTACAAAGTGTGACATGGACTCCCCACCCTCCATGTCTGACTTTCTTCAAAGAAGGGCTCACAGTTTTCTCAGGACCAGGGCCTCCTTTAGAGGAGACTGTGAGGTCCCACACAGAAAAACAACCTTTGAACAAAATGCATGAAAAGGCCAGTAAGATCTGAAACAGTCTTTCATTCTCCATAAGGGAGTGTGCCACGTTACCAACCTTCAAAACTCACCTTAAACAGTGGCTGAAAGTGAACCAGTCTTGTGAGCACTGACCTTTAACTTCTTTGTGTACTTTTTGTGATGTGCTTTTATTGTGACCTATTGTCCTATGTTTCACTGTTATGTTTTTTTTTTTTTTTTTACCTGTCTAGGGGCTGCAGATGTAAATCAGCATTGATGCTATAATCCGGCACATTTATGTCTGCTGCTGTCTAAATAGATGTTGATTAATATGCACTGTCCCTATCAAATAGACAAATGATTCCTCAACCTGTAGTTCTACCGAAGCCATCGTCAGGATACTCACTGCGTTGTCGGGGTGGAAGATGTAGGAGGCAGGAGAGTTGTCCACGATGATCACCTTGTTCAGGTCCCGACCCAGACGGCTCAGGTCCTTGACGTAGTTTCCTCGGTGGAAGACGCAGGACTCTCGGAAAAGGCGGCAGCGAAAAGCTCCCCACTTATCCAGCAGATCAGAGACCGGGTCTGCATACTGAAGACGATACAAAATATAATGCATAAATTAGACAAGGAGTTCCTGGACGAAGGATGTATTAATGTTTTGGTGAGGTGTCAAACCAATTATGCTCTAAAAACCTGCAATTAAAGCAAAATCTCAGTAGTTTTTTTGTTAAATCAGAAACATTTTTCAATGACTGAAAAAACGCTGTAAATCAGATCAGAAAGTCGCTGAATGGGTGGAGGCATGATTACTGCATTTGCATATCTTCATAATGCACACAACTTTTAAAATGTATATACTTTCACCTCTTGGAAGATTCATTCTGGCTTCTTAAACCATAATATTAAGATGGGACTTGGAACAGAACATATAAGAAATAAAAGTTAATTTACAGTGAAAAATACTAATAATACTACTGCTGCATGTTTTCCAATGCAAGATTAAAAAAAAAAAAAAAAAAAAAAAAAAAAAAATTTTTTTTATTTATATATATATATATATATATATATATATATATATATATAGTTTTTCATGTATTTCTTTGTTGTTTTAGTTATTATTTTGTGCACCATCATCCTGTCGGCTTCTTTTTCTTCATGTTCACCTCAAAATGGTTTCTTTTGTATAAACTGTATATACACTACCGTGCAAAAGTTTGGATTCACTCAGGCCATTTCATGTTTTCCATGGAAACTCACTTTTATTCATGTGCTAACATAACTGCACAAGGGTTTTCTAATCATCAATGAGCCTTTCAACACCATTAGCTAACACAATGTAGCATTAGAACACAGGAGTGATGGTTGCTGGAAATGTTCCTCTGTACCCCTATGGAGATATTCCATTAAAAATCTGCCGTTTCCAGCTAGAATAGTCATTTACCACATTAACAATGTCTAGACTGTATTTCTGATTCATTTAATGTTATCTTCATTCACAAAAACAGTTTTTCTTTCAAAAATAAGGACATTTCGAAGTGACCCCAAACTTTTGAATGGTAGTATACATTGAAGTTTTCCTTTTATAGTGACCCAGCCTCTCTTAATTAATACTTCTTCTACAGACATAAAAACACCATCCAGAGAACAGAAACATCCAACTGCACAGTTATTCCTCCTGATCGTCACCTTGGCTAAGCTGGCGGTGAACAGGACGCACTCAAACAGTTCTCCCATCCTCTTCAGGAACTCGTCGACATGAGGCCGCTTCAGGACATACACCTGGAACAGAGGAATCTTTAAAGCATTTCTAAATACAACGTGTTTCTACAAATCATAAATGCCCGAGGAAATGCCATGTTTTCTGTAAGTGTTTCAAATACAAATGAATACTTTTAATTCCAACAGACAAATGTCACAGGTATGTCTGAATTTATAAATATTGTTTGCATTCAACAACATTCAAGACCAGCAGTGGAAGCTAAATATATACACGACATAGACGAGCATTTGGCTGGTTGAAGTTCCATTTTTTCTTCTTCTTGCTGTGTCGGCGTCTGAGGGCAGCGTTCCTGAACCAAGTCATCCGGAATAGGCTGTGCTTGTCTGAACAAACCTATCCTGGATTACTTGAATCAGGCCCAGACCCATGGTATGTCATCAATCTGCAGCAGCCGTCCTCAAATCCCCTAAACGCTGACAGCAGCGACTACACTCAGTAATTTACACCAGGAGAAGAGCTGTCATACAATCAGACGACGGTGAGACACAACATGGACATTTTAGCGCAGCAGTGCGATGCTAGCGTTACCTGGTGTACTGTTCCATCTATTTCCACAGGAATGATGAAATCCGCGTTGTTCACAGGCTAATAAAAAGGAGAAAAAAAAGCTCAGTTTAACCACCAAGACTTGGACATTTCCACCTATAAAGAGTGGAGAATGAATGCAACTTTATTCACTAACTGCGGTGTTACTGCAGGTACCGACAGAATGTGAGCACATGCAGGAGCCACTGTGTTTATTTGGGTTTAAGAAGCAGCTAGTTTGGGTTTGGCATTCACTAGCGGCGACAGAAATGTCACCGTCAGAGCCAACAACAACCAGATGGAGGAAAACGTCGACGTGCGAGTGTTTCTTACTCTTCAACATAACTATCTAATGAGGTAATGCAGCCACAGGGGACGACTATGTTCAACTCGTGTCTCTGAGTTCCTGCGTCATCCAGGAAATGTAAGAACACTCTGGAAATGTTAAACTAGTTGCTTGTAATTCATGCAACAACACAGATTTCTTCTGACCTTGAAAGAGCTGTGAACTAACGTCTCATCCAGATCTATCACCACGCAGAGCTTCCCAGAGTCTTTTGACTTCACTGGAGGCAGCAGCGGCTTCACCTGGATCTGAAAACACACAGATTAATGTTTCCCTGAGCCTCAACACACAAATTCGAAATCCTGTGAGCTGCATGCAATAATATATCAACACAACAGGGTGCGAGAAACACAACCCTTAAATCTAAAAATGCCTTCTTCCTGACCTTTCTCTCTCTAGGACAGATTTAATCTTTCTGTTGCTGTCACAACAAAACAAAAATGCAACCGGAATCCGACACGACCAAACAGGTGAACACACCTTGGAGATGGTTCCGTTCTCTTCCACCAGGAGAGGAGCGTTGTTGTTGACCGGCGGAGGCTCCGGTTGGTCCCGACAGAGGCAGCAAAAAAGGCTGGAGAAGAGGCCTCCACTCCGGGGCTTCTTGGAGGACTGAGAGGGAGACGAACCTGCGGAAGAAGATGATCATCAAGCAACAGATTTTACAAGCAATTTATTTACACTATCACTGAAATGTTTGGGGTCACTTAGAAATGTCCTTATTTTTGTAAGAAAAGCAGTTTTGTTCAATTAAGATAACATTAAATGAATCAGAAATACAGTCTACACATTGTCCATGTGATAAATGACTGTTTCTACATCGGGGTATAGAGGCCCAGTTCCAGCAACCATCACTCCTGTGTTCTAATCCTACATTGTGTTAGCTAATGGTGTTGAAAGGCTAATTGGTGATTAGAAAACCTTTGTGCAATTATGTTAGCACATGAATAAAAGTGTGAGTTTTCATGGAAAACATGAAATTGACTGGGTGACCCCAAACTTTTAAATGGTAGTGTATATGTCACTTTGCTCAAGTTAAATGCTGCATATCTTTGGGCTCTTGTTGTCTAGAGTTTTCTGCACTAAACAATTCATGTACAGGGGGTCCTCAACTTACGTCAGAGTTCTGTTCCTACAGATCGACGCAAGTTCATTTTCGCTGTAAGTCGGAACTCCGGCGAAAACGTAAACAAAGTCGTTACGTGCATCATGATACCGATCAGTTCTTCAGAAAAGCCAAGAATACCAATGACTTTCATGCATGTATGAGTCATTTTACAAGACGATAAAAGAACATGTTGCACTGTTTTTACAACTTGATCTCCTTGAGAGCCATAATGAAGGGCAAAAAGTTAGTGAATGTAGCATAATCCAAGATGGCGTACAGCTGGCGAACGTAAACAAAGTCATCTTATTGCGCTGCGTGATGACGTATTCATTCACTCTGCTCGCCAACTAGTTCCACGTAACCACTTCCGATGTACCAATGAAACGCCGTAAACTGAGGACCCACTGTATTTGTTGAAAAAGCAAGACTAATTAATGATAAAAAAAAAGAAAGAATTCTAAATTTATAATATTTTCATTGAACACTACAGTTTGTTGTTTTCAAAAGAGAAGTTAACCCAAAAGGTCTTCAATTATATGATAAGAACAAACGCTTCAAAATGGACAAACAGCTATTGTACCCCACTGAGGCATCTTATCTGAGACTAAATAACAACCTATCACCAAACTCACACTATTTATCACAGACAGAAACTGTAAAAACAGAAGGACAACTGTTGGATTTTCAACTTTCCAACAGTCCTGGAACTACTCATCTGGGAATCTGACCAAAAAACTTTATTCTACATTTTAAAATTTGCCCAAAATAAACCATTTGCACAGATGAGATTGTGTAAAACCAAAAAAAAACTGCACTAATTGGTGCAACTGTGACCGCGACTGACTCAGCTGCAACCAAAAGTCACACGCTAAAAATTCAAGGCTTGCTCGACTGAACTGCAGGCAGTGTTTACACAGAGCACAAGTGTGGAAAGAAAAAAACTGAAGTAGTAAAATATCTATAGTATGTGGAGCCAATGTTTTTTTCAATAATGGTAGCACATGGGGCACTTGGAGTAACATGTTGATTACAGATTTGTGTTTATTTTCAAGAGCATCATGATGCGTTATCCTGCTTCATCTCTCTACTTCTAATTGTAGTTCTGTTTCCACAGCAGTGCAGGACAGAGTTCAGAAGGTTAATATGCTTTTAAAAAATGCAACACACTTCCTGTGTCAGGTTGAAATAACTGATTAACTGATGCCTCCGTCTTGTTGCTGATTGCACAGAGGTGCTAAAAAGGACATCCAGCTTCGTTCCTCATACTTTTATCATGTGCACGAACCCAGACACGTGTCTGCCAGCAGCTCTTGCGTAACTGAACCTCTGATGTCAGCAGAAAACCACCAATGAACTCTCCGTACTTTAACACTTCACTCATGGTGGCAGGCAAACACTGTAAAGGCATTTTTACACTCATCATGTGGTATTATGGGATGTAGTGACCCAATCATAACAAGGGAGGTTGTCATATGACTGGTCATAAACACACATAACCTCCCAATGAATAGTAAACTTCTAAAATGAATCTGTTTTTAACTCCGTTAATGTAATGTCTGTTACGTCTGTAGCTTTCATTTGTTTTTTGAAAATGAAGTCTACAGTTAAAACTGCTTTAAACAACAACCACGAATACAACACTGGACACAAATTCTGAAATTATGATAAAACAGCCAACAGTTGAGAGCTAAAACAGTGTGTTAATCTTTAACTGACTGACAGAAAAACAAGCATGTGTTCCCCACATAAACCTCCTTTCTAAATTTTAATGGGCATATAAATTAATGAATAATAATTATTAGTTATGTGACGATCGGCATTGGTTTGTCTGTTCGCAACATTACTCAAAAACGGACGAATGGATTTGGATTAAATTTTCAGGGAAGGTCAGATATGACACAAGGACCAAGTGATTACAGTCTGGATCCACGGCTTTGTTAAAGATTTCTGTATCATTGCAAGATGGCGGCACGACGTCACTGTAACTATGACAACAAGTGAACACTACATCAGCTGCCTGCAGACGATCACATAATTGCGATCCTGCTACAAATCGACCGCTGCGGACCACAAAACACACAAACCAATGCTAGTCATCACATAACTGCGCCGCGTTCCTTGGTGGAGTATTTAAAGCATAGATTTAATTTTCCTAACAGAACAGCACATCACAAATGAGTAGTTCAAGGACTGTTGGGAAGTCGAGACTCTGATAATGGCGTCTGTGATTGTGTGTGATTTATTTTAAACATAACATTAAAACCCAGCAGCAGGTTCTGGTTTCAAAGAGTTAATAAATAAATGAGCAAATCCAAACATAGCTCTTTCCGAAACACGACTCTTGTTTGCAAATTGTAGTTATTTTGTCATTTATTCATCACTTCATGTCATCATGTTGACAGATGATTGGCTTTGTGAGGAAAAAGTTTAACAGTTTTTTGGTAAAATCTAGAAATTTCTGTTTATTTGAATTTAATGTCAGCAAAAGTTTACCTCATTTTCTTTTCTCAGGGATGTTTGTTGGAGCAGAACGCCACTAACTTCCACTGAGCGTCCTGTAAATGTGCATGAACGGCGCTGCTCCCATTAGACTGAGTTTCTGGGTCTTTATTCTGCTCTCTGGACGTGACTGTGTTACCAACACAAACCTCTGTTGTCCGTCTCTCACGCCTTTCATTCCCTCCTACTCCATTTGTGGATTCAAACCCCGTCTGACCCTCTGCTGGCCTCGCTCAGGCCAAAACAGGAAGAGGAAACAGACGGGTATCAGTGGAGGAAGCCGTCGTGTTTTAGCCCGGGATGCTATTATCGTGTAGTTTCTTCTTCTTACTCAGCTCAATTTCTCTGTTTCTGACCGATATGTTTGCTTACAATTCATTCACGTGTCTCTGTGTCTTTACTTTTCTGTAATTCTTGCGGTTTTCCAGAAACTCTTATCGCTAATAAGCAAAACTAATCCCAATTCGTTACACGTAATGCCGCCTAATTTTATAAAAACCCACCAACTGTCCCTGCTTTGTTTCCTTTCTCGACTCCCTCGTGTCCTTATTTGCTCCCCAGAGTCTTGACTCACTTCGGTATTTATGTTGATTTTTGTTTTTAAATCACACGCTTTTCAGCAGACAAACTGACTAACTGGAGGCTGACTGCACAACACAGAGCATGAGTTAATTCATAAAAAGAGGCTTTATGAAGATGGCAAGGAAGGAGCTAATACTGCAGGCTGTATTAAACTGAGTCATCGGAAGGCACTAAGAGGACAGTGCAGTGATGATGCTTTTTCACTAATAGTTTGAATTTATGTGGTGATTTGAAACCACCTGAGGCCTTACAAACAGATCTGCTCGGTAAACTTGTCATTCAAGGTACTTTGTTTGGGGTGTGTTGCCCTTTAAACAGAGCTTAATGTCACTATAAAAAAGCATTGTATGATTACTTTTCTAAGTTTAGACTCTGTTGTTGGTCACCTTCCAAATATTTCACTCCATTGGAGCCAAGACAAAGTTCAGATTATTGTGTCATTTCTCTAAAAATAGACTTCTAAAACAATGCGACGCCTCCTAAAGAAAAACAACACAACATCCTTCTCACACACTGATTTTTGAGGCTGAAACTATAATTACTCCGCCAAGGAACACAGCGTTGGTCTGTCTGTCTGTCTGTCTGTCTGTCTGTCTGTCTGTCTGTCTGTCTGTCTGTCTCTGTCTGTCTGTCTGTCTGTCTGTCTGTCTGTCTGTCTGTCTGTTCGCAAGATTACTAAAAAATGGATTAACGGGTTTGGATGAAATTTTCAGGGGAGGCCAGGAATGACACAAGGACCAAGTGATAAGATTTTGGCAGTGATTCATCGTCGGAGTCCGACAGCGTTAGCATTAGCATGGATATCTCCGTCTTCTGTTTACAAACACAGGCGAACTGGAGTGTGACGTCAAGAGTTGGTAGGTCCATGTGATACAGCCAGCCAACTGGCCAATCAAAAGTAACGGGGGGAGGGTACTCTGAGTATTCGGATCTCAAAATTAATATTCGGATATGTGGGTCCAGCCCTATTGTTTTCATTTCCGATTTATGTACAAATTCATTTTTCTGTTATTTTTAATTAATTAATTAAGTACTCATTAATTTGTTATTTCCATCAAGATCAAGTAAAGACGCAGATTATTAAGGAGGTAAACTGTACATATCTTAAGTTTCTCATATTTTGAAGTTTAATAATGGACATTGCTACATTTAATACTACAACGTATTACACAGTGAAACACATTCAACCGTATTGTTCCAGCTGAAGCAATGAAACAGTCATAGGTGCTAATTAAGGAGCGGCAGTAAATGTTTCTGTATTTTAAGCTGCGGTTCTTACACATCTGGCTTTAAACACACATGAAACAACCGTTTGATGTGTTTCACTCAATTAGCTTTGGGCAAAAACATATTCAGAGCCGCCATTCTTTTTAACTTTACCAATATTAACAGTTGAATAACGCAGGAAGAAGTCTGGCCGAAGAACAAACACACTGGAAACCAGGTGTGAGGAACGATATCAGCAGAATGGCTGTGTAATTAGTGCGTTTCTAGACAAGAAGTACAAATCTTAGGTAATCATCAATCAGATAGTCTGTCGAAGGTTATCAACTAACGAGCTGGAGTAAATGAGATGTCGCTAAACCAGTTTTTTTTTTAGCAGAAATTCTTATCTCAACATGACATGTCCTGTTCCCTAACTTAAGAAAAATGAATAATTCACAAGCAGCTGCATCGCCGCATGACATCAGCGTGAAGTTATTTCAGGATCAGATGCTTCATCCTATCAGACTGTTTCATCAGGATGCATTTAAAAGCCTCATGTGCTCAATAATTTCCCATAATCAACACTTTCACTCCCGTTTTTCATCATTTATCAGCTGAGCTTCAGTCAGATAACGAAGGTAAACTTAGATTCTGCGCCTGCTTTGATTTCAAACAGCCAAAAACTACAACAGAAGGCCTTTTCCACTGATTCCCGACTAACTGGTTTATTCCAAACGTCTGTACAGCTTGGTTTTCTTCAGGTCTTCACTTGCATGCTGACAATGTATTTAAACTCGCCTTGATCAGTCACAAAGATTCCGTATTTTACAAGGATTCGACTCTTTGTGAAAGAAAAAGTGAAAAACCTCTGAAGCAGCTGTTTGTCTTTCATGTGGCTGTAAAACTCTCCAATAAAAACAGACAAATTAAACATTTCAGCGGCTTTATAAGGCACACTGAAGTTCTCAAGTTAAAAGAAACACACAAATTAATAAAATGTACAAAGAGACGCAGTTTTTTTTTTCAGATTTACAGTCTAAGATCAAGGAGATACCTTCGACACCTGACATTTGGTCACGTTAAATATATGTAATTTAAAATATGAAAGTTTGACAATAGTTGTCATAATTACTAGTAAAGTAAATAATGAACGAATAGTTTCATGAATTTAAGAATTTTGGCACCTTTAAAGAATTTTTAGCCTCCACGATAGGACAATCACTAGTGCCAAAGGTAAAAAAAAATCGAGAATTAAAGTAAAAAGTTACATTTTTAACCTGTTTTCTTAGTTGGGGTTTCATTTACTCAGGCATAACAAACACTTTTATTTGTCCAGTAATCTGAAATAACAGGAAAATGCAGAGATTTCTGTCAAATAAGGTCAAATTAACTCACTGGCTTTCAGCTCAGTCCTGATGCTAGATTTTTTTTTTCACTAGTTTTTATTCCCCTGAAAAAAAGGTGACGGTTTTTACTTAACAAGCACATTCCTTTACATCACACAAAAATAGTAGCTCCTGTGATGTAGATATTGCACAGTTTGGATAACATTTCCCTTCATTGTTCAATCTTTAGCGTTTTAAGTGGATTACATAGAAATTCTGATCGTGTTTATTTATTTTGAATGCAATATTCAGCATTTTTCCGTATAGTTGGGTTTTTTTTAACCATATTTTGGATAAAATAAGTAATGCAAAAATGCTTTCCTTTGATTCTGAAGCAGCCACAGCAGTCCTTGATTGATCCAAATATCAGTTATTGGTCTCTTGATTACTAATAATCCATACTGGCCCAAAAAAAACAATATGGACCCTTTGACCCAAAGTTGGGAAATGCAGACATGACTTTTGTAGTTTCAGCTGTGATGCTACAAATCTTTTCTTTAACTTTAATATAGAGACATAAGCAGAGTTTCGGTCACCAAAAAATGTTTCTCTGGTGTCTCTATGTTCAATCATGGCTGAAATTCTTCCTGCGTAAACACAGTCAGATAATGTGGGTGAATTAAGATGAACGCAACCTGATCCTGCAGAGAAACAGAAACTAAGAGATTTGTTTTGACTCCATAACTTTGCATCGTGTCGGTGAACAGAGCAAACAGCAGCTGTGAATCAATGTCGGTAAACATGTTCACAGTTATGAAATAGATCAGGCTGCTGTAGATTTACTTAAACACTGTTTTAACCTCTTCTCATATCTTGAACATTAATGTGAAAACCTGCAGCGCTGAACAAAACCTTTGCCTCCCGACAGATCAGCTGATTATTCACTAACCTGCATTTATTCTGGCCTCTTACTGGTTGTGCACAGCAGCAGAAATCCATACTAGTGATCGGAGAGCTGATAAGGCAGAAACTGGACTTTCACATTCCTGCAGTTTAGTCAAAAACAGCTGCAGCGTAATGAATAATATCACCAACATGCGAAACACTCTGCAGGGTGTTTGATGTAATTATGGTGCAGATCTGTTGTTCAGTATCGATCTTAAAGTGCCTCTGAGGTGATTTTTAATCTTTAATGGTGAGATTATAATGAGTTATTGTCACTTTAACAGAAGGCCGCGGCTTTAACCTCTGCAGAGCGACTGCCAGTGACAGTTTCAGTGCTGCAGCTTGTTTCTGTGCAACATGTTGGAGCAGATTTGAGCGACTTTTACCACAGGGGCAACAGAGCCGAGAACTTACCCCTCTCTGCCTTACTGCCCTCCTCATCCCGGCTGACTTGTGTGATCACTGAGGACGGATTGTCCATCACATCCAGGTCTGGTCCTTTAAACTTGGAGACTGCTGGACTGGCTGCTGCATTAAACTACTGAACATGAAGGAAACAAACCGTCCATCATCGGATCCCCCGCAGCAATCCAGCCTGAAAGTCACAAAGTATTAGTCAAGGAGTTGCCAACTTTGATTCAATATGGAGCTCGACTCCGCTCGCAATTTCAAGATACAAACACGGAGGTTTCAAGGCTTCCCATTCCGCTTAAAGCGGTGCAGGAAGGGAGCCGGCCGTGGACGACGCTCCCTCTGCGGCCGCATGAACGTTTGACGACGGTCCCTTAAAGTTGCCCAAAGTTACTCAGAAGTTAGCTAAGCTACCATGCTAGCTACAACGACCCGTTTTAGCCACATAAACCATCTTAAACACCGTTTAAACACACAGAATACACCATTTACACTGCTAACGATTCATAATATACCATTTGAGCTCTGTTAACCAGCCAACTGTAACTTTACAAGATGAAAATAAACGATAAGTAGCATATCTACAGACCGCAGATAACAGCGTAGACTCACTAACTTTAGCTAGCTCCACTTTAGCATGACGCTTCTCCGTTGTTACAGGCAGCTTCACCTTACTGAAGGTTTCTCCTGTCTCCGTCGTGCGATGACCACTGTTGGTGAAAACTTGCTCAACAGCAAAACTTTTTCTTTTTCTTTTTTTTATTCGAGAAGTAGCAGCGAAGAAACGCCCAGTTCGGGCTCCTTGAAACTGCCGAGAGTCAGGGAGCGTCGCACAAGTGACGTCCACAATAACAAGCTGCTGTAGCCTGTCTGTTATTTACATAGTACATTTACACCAACACACGAACGTTTCAGGATAAAAAATAACAATGAGGCTGAATATTAAGGTTAAGATCCTCCAGTATCATCTAATATACAAATTTACGGAACCAGGTTCAGGGAGGTCAGCCGTCTGCCTCACCTGGTCACAGTGAGGATCAAGCAGAGATTTAAAATTCATGATTCAAGATTTTTATTCACCATTTGTACACAAACAGACACATAGGAATTCTTGTGTGGGGCTTTCTTCCAAGTTGAGTTAAATAATAGACAACACAACTGTCAAAAACATAATTAAAAAAAAGACACTCAACAAGAGTGATATAAAGGATAAATGTAAAAAAAAAGAGAGAGAACCAGATGCTGCAGCTGAGAGGGAGAAAAAAACAGTGTGATTGTAGCTTACCTGCGTTTCTGAGAAAGTTTTGTGCAAAAATATTTTTTACTTCTCAGTAGAAGATTTCAGCCGGCAGAAATGATACGACTGAGCAGCCTCTCGGAATGCTGTTCTAGTTTAATCTTACTCAAGTACTGAATATGAGTTTTATTTTAAGACTCGTGGGCTTTATACTCCTACTTTTACATCCCAGCTTTAATTACTAACTCCTTACTACACTAAAATCCCTCTCCAGGCTTTGATTAAACCCATCTGTTTTTTCCATGAAAATATTCCCATCATGCCTTAAAATGAATTATAGCTGACTACTATTTCATTACATTTCCAAACAAAATCTCTATTTTTTTACTAAAGTTTTACTTAACGGTGTGTTAAATAAATAAAATGCCACTTACAGTTTATTGTGTCAGTTATAATAGTCTAATAAGGCATTTATTTGTGTGACTGAGTACTTGTGTTTTGAAAATGCTCACAGTTGTGTATTTATAGAACAGGGTGAGACTGTTTTTTTCAGGCTGGTGTTTGTTGTCACGTGTTTCAGTGACATTGTTCAGCCCATAGTAGACAAACAAGGTGAGGAAGTAAACACTGAATGCTTCAGCCGTGTAGGTTGAGCTAAAATGTCCTCAGCAGATTCTGCATTGTTTTACCGGACTGGGCTGAGTGTAAATGCATTTTATCTCTAAAATATCTAAATACTGCAGGATTCAGGAGACATTTCCAAGGTGCAAATCCTGAAACAGCATCTGGCTTAAAGAAATGAATAACATTTTCCCAATTGTATCAATAGTTTATTACATACTATGTCATAAAAACATTTTTCCACATATAAACACCGCAAATTGGTACATTTACAAATCTGCAACCATCCAAATTCATACAAAAGGAACACTGTGATAGAGCAATACACAAGACGTTCTATTATTACAAGGACTGCATATTCTGTATGTATAAACATATGCATGTAACAGCCTGTATGTGTCTGCTGCTGCAAAGTCCACATGTTGTCCTCAAATGTTTGCTTTATTCAGATAATTCATCCGTTGTGGAGACACATTTACAAGATAAACATTTTGGATAATAATCCGATTCAGGCACTGACAGGCTGATCTGGAGCCTCCTGACCAGCCGTTAGACTGGGCAATACTGAGTGAAATGTTATCTACATTACAAACTGCTTGTCATAGTTGTATTACAGTAAAGAGTTGACCACGGAACAAGAAGTTGTACTACAAAGTCCTAGCTCACCCTAAAATAATTCATTTTCACTGTGTGACTCTTAACACCAATCACAAAGACACTCCTTATATTTATTTCTTTTTTTTTGCTTTGATGCTAATTTGAAGAGTGACTCAAAAATGCTCGTGCACACACACACACACACACACGCACACACACATGCAAATAAATTAACATGAAAAAAGTAAACAATTTCCAAAGGAAAAAAAGAAGATATTTTTGGTTTTGAGTTTTAAAATGTGACTAAATGCAAAAAAAAAAAACAAGTTAGCAGCTTAAATCATGGTACATTCACATGAGTTGTTTACTACTAAGTTCAGTGACATGAACGAGAACTACCGACACGCATGTTCCAGGCCGATCGTGCAGAGTGGATGTTTATCTAAACCAAACATGAATGTGCAACTTCAGAATTCACAATGTGACTGAGAAATTGTGCAATCAAAGGAAACCAAAGAACACCCTGTGTCCTTCCATTGGATGAACAGTTTCTGAGCAGTTCTCAGCGTCAGACATCGCCGCTCCTCGCTCTCTGGGATCCGTATTTTTGTTTCTTCTCTGAATCCCATCGCTGTTGAACCTTGAATTATCCCAGAAGAACATGGACTCCTGTGTGTTTCTGCTCTATCCAGCTGTCTCCTGTCCCCCGGTGCATTTAGCCTCTCTGGGCAGGCCGACGTTTGTCATGCAGCAGCGGGTCACACAGGAGATGCAAACGGTTGTTGTTTTGCTTTCTTCTGGCCAGATCCAACTCCTCCAACTCACGTCTGGTGCTGCGTTTCCCCGTCGCCTCACTTGGTACTGGGAACGTGCGGTGCCGACCCGGACGCTGGGGACTGCGGGGAGCTCTGGTAGGTTCTCAGCAGCACCTTGTGCTTGGTGGCGCTGTCTGTGCGACGGCATTGTTGCTCCACCAGGAACTCCTTGAGCCGGCCGGAGGTGAAGGTGAGCGTCTGTCTCCGGAGCTTCATCAGGTAGGAGTCCTGCAGCCAGGCCTGGGTGAAGCAGTCCCGCGTAGTCGGACGGGCCCTGAAAGCAAACAGACAAATACAGGATTCAGCATTACACCTTATTTTCGCTCTTAACCCTCCTGTTGTTTTCATTTACGGGCACCAAAAAAATATTGTTTCCTTGTCTGAAAAAAATCCAAATATTCAGCAAAAAAATTCCCCAAATTTCTGAAAATTTGCAAAACCTTTAGGAAGAAAATTCCAATAGTTTCTTAAAAGTTTCCCTTAAAAGTTTCATTTTTAAAAAATCCCCCAAATTTGGCAAGCAAATTCTTGTAAAGATTTTCAAAAAATGAGGAAAAAAATCTTCCCAAAAAATCCTAAAAATATCTAAAGTGATCACATATAGATCAGTAAAACTTCTAATATTTTCTTCAAGAACATTCACATAAAAATCAACCTAAATCTAGCGAAATTTGCCGGATTTTGGTTGATTTTTTTGTGAATGTTAAGAAACATTTTTAACATTTCTTTTTTCCACCAAAAAATGTTCAAAGATTTCCCAAAAATGTTGAAAATGTGGACATCAGAGGTTTCACTCTGAAAATATTTTCACCCCCCCACATTTTCAAACTTTAAATGGGATAAATTTTGACCCGCAGGACAACACGAGGGTTAATGTGGGTTTATGATCAACTTTAGCACAACAGTCACCATGGATAACTGCTCAGCATCTTCTTGAGAAAGGCAGAGGCACTTTGGGACACGTTTGAGTACAGTTTTGTTGGTTCAAACTTGGCCATCAAGATTTTAGATTCTACAAGTTGAGGGTCTTTATCTTCAAAGGGTAACCGGCCACTGAGCCTGGATGAAGACACAGAAAGAAAAATTTAGAGAGGTTACTTCCAAAATTCATTTTATTTTGCAACATATACATTAAGCATCTTAAGGGTAGAGGCCAGAAAAGAGAACTGAAATTTGAATGTCCAACATGTTAGTGTAAAGGGCAACATTTGATTTTTCAGGTGCAACATTACAATTTATGTGTAATATATTATTATCAGATGAAACATGTTAGTTTAATTTGCAAAATTTCTTCATCACATGTATTTAAATTTCTTGTGTAATATTTCATTAACAGGTGCGTCAAACATAAGGTCCGGGGGCTAAAACTGGGTCGGCAGAGGGTCCAATCTGGCCCGCGGGATGACTCTGTAAAGTGTAAAAATTACAGAGGTGAAAATGAATCCTTACTGTGAAAATATTTAAAGACATTGAACAATATAATGTGAGTCAGCAGCTTCATAGATTAGATTAATATAGCGCTTCACAATAAACCCATTATTCATTCACTCACACATTCTCACTCGGTGGTGGTAAACTACATTTGTAGCCACAGCTGCCCTGGGGCAGACTGACAATCCGCGCCTACGGTCTCCGACCACCACCAACATTCACACACCAGTGGGTAAAGTGTCTTGCCCAAGGACACAACAGCACATGACTACGACAGAGCGGGAATCGAACCGCCGACCCTTCGATCATTGGACGACCCGCTCTACCACCTGAGCCACAGCCGCCCCACGGAATAAAGAGAACAGAGGATTTTAAGAAACTTACATGATGTAAGTGACAACTCCGACAGTCCAGATGTCTGCAGGAGGACCAACCACTTCACCTTTCACCATCTCAGGAGCTGCAACACATTTATCAAGAGAAGGAACATGTTGAGAAATCAGATTGCTGCTGTGATAGTGGATCTGTGTTTACTTGGCGTGACTTCCATAAACCCACACTAGCCGTCGTGATTTGTGGTTCTTCTGCTCACCCATGTACTCCAACGTTCCTGCTCCTGACTCCTGCTGTTTCAGGTTCAGGGGGTTGAAGCTCTGAGCGCTGCCGAAGTCCACGATCTTGACGGCATTGAGGTTCGTCACCACGATGTTGTCGGGCTTGAGGTCCAGGTGGAGGACACGGCGGCTGTGGAGGTACTCGACTCCCTGCAGGATCTGGACCAGGTAGCCGGCCACGTCGTCCTCGGAGTAACGGAACCTTTAGTGGGTGAAAAAGAAGGTTTTCAAATGTTGAAATAAATGCTAATTGAACCCAATGAAACACAAACAGTTTCTGGGCTTTTTCCTCACTGTGGTTCATTTTTTACTGCAACATGAAGTCCTACAGCTCAAGGGAAACAGAACAAACACGAAGGAGGAGAGAAAACTCACAAATGTCTTCTGTGCTCTACGACAGCGCTCCAAAAATCACTAAAAAAGTTTATTCTTTGATGAATTATTCATCAAAAATTGATGTTACACATGATTAGTTAAAGTTGAAAATCCAAGTATTCCAAGAAAAAACACATTCACATTGATCTGTGTCAGTCACGAGCTGTTTAACAGTAACTAAAAGGAAATTTATTTGTAACACTCAATAATGTGCAATAAATATGTTTCTATGTGCAACAACAGGTTATTTATTACATTGTATACTTAGATTCTATTTTCTTAGAAATTCACAATGTACATTTATACTTCTACTCTTTCTGCTTATATAAGCTGTCCCTAAAGTCTGGACACAGGAAATCTCATTAACTATATTTTTTTTTACCTCCACAGATTAAGTATGGCTTTGTCGAAAGAAGAAAGAGTTGAACTGGTGCTTCTCAGTGGACGTGAAGGATGGACATATCAAAACATAGCAGATGAATTTAATGCACGTCATCCAAGGAGGATTCCACTTGGCTTTTCCACGGTGGTGAAGGTGGTTAAAAAGTTTAAAGAAACGGGCAGTGTCATGGACAAACCCTGTGCTGGATGACCAAATGCATCAGTAGAAAATAAAGAATAGATCACGGTTAAAATTCATGCAAGCAAAAAATCACTTTCCCAACCCTGACCCTAACCCTAGCCATAACTCTCAGTTGAATGGGACCAGCTTTAACGTCATCAACTTCCCCTCAGGGATCAAAAAAGTATTTCTGAAGTCAACAATCTGGAATCAGAAATGCTTTTTTGCCAAGTAGGCCGTCACATCCACGGAATGTGGCCTGGTGTGTTAGTGAATACCAGTAAAACAGCAACATATAGATTAAAAAGTGGTGCCAGTTGGAGGTATTAAGTGGAACAAGATAAACAAGAAACAGTGTTAGAGGTTAAATTAGCAGAAAATGCAATCAAGAGCTTGGAAAACACATATAGTAATACAAATATTTTCAGTGTGGAGGAATATGCATATTAGTCACCTGAGAATAAAAAAGGTTACGAACTTGAAATTAAATCTGTTTACTTTCACTTTTGTAATGCCTTAAAAATGATATCTAACTTTAAATCCTGACTTTAAAATGAGTTTTTCCTCAGTGTGTAATGAGAATATGCTCTTTCAGAATCAGAAATACATTATTATCTAAGCCAGTATGTCAGTCTGAGGTACGTTCCCGGCATCCTACCTGTCTATGAGGCTGTACAGCAGCTCTTTGCCGGTGCAGTATTCGGCCACCAGCACCAGGTATCTCGGCGTGACGTAGGCTTCGTGCAGAGCCATGACTCTCTCATTGTGGAGGGACTTGAGGATCTCATACTCCTTCAGGATCTCCTGCTTGTTCTCCTGACTGTAGGGGACGATCTTTGCCATGTAGATTTTACCCGTCGCGTTTTCTCGGCATTCTCGGACGACTCCAAACCGACCCCTGAAAATACAACACATAAAAACTATTACTACAAGTCATTGTAACGGTGGGTTCTACACATCTAATGAACAGACTGGTAATATGCGTCTCACCTGCCCTTCTCATCCAGGAACGTGTACGGTTTCTGAGGTACTCCCTGTCGCAGACTACCTGTGGAGGGTGTAGCTCGTCCTGACGGGGTTCCTCTGCTGGGCGTAGAGGCTCCTTCACCGATGGGGCTGAGGCTGGAGGTCTGCAGGACTGGGGGGGAGAAGGACACTGGAGAGGGGGCTACCCGAGCCGTGGCGGTGGATGTGGGGATGTACGAGGGCACCGACGCCACGACAGGCTTGGTGGGAGTTGAAGGCGGGGTTACAAGAACAGGTGGAGGTGAAACAGGTGGGGTCTGGGTCATGGGGGTCACCACATTCACCGGACTCTGGGGTTTGGGGAGGACAAAGGGTGGAGGGGCTTTGATTGTGGGTGAAGAAGGAAGAGTGGAGCTGATTTTCGGAGCGTCCTCGGTTGTTGCTGTGCCTTCAGATGGAGGTTTTGAAGGTGGAGAGGATGGAGAGACTGCAGCATCCTTTGGGGGAGAGGAGGTGGAGGTGATCATGGAGACGGTGGTCTTGGGAGCGTTGTTCTGGACGGGTTTGAGTGGAGGGACGATCACTGAGGAGGTCACTACTGGTACAGGCGGGACCGTCTTTACGACGGCGACGGCAGACGAAGCTCCAACATCTGAAAACAGATTAAATAAATCCAGGACTTACTCAGTATGTTAATTAAAAGAGCTGCTTTGAAGTCATTATTGCTGCGACTGTAACTTTCCTTTTCTATTTGTTTAAATTGTTAATAGAATTTGTGTCACACTGTTCATGATGAGTCTTTGATATGCTTCAGTGTACATTTGTAGTCGCCCACTGCAGTCAGTTCTGTCCATCGATGTGATGACTTCCTGTCACACTGACGTACCTGTAGAGTCCAGGCTGACTGTAGCAGACGTGTTGCTGTAGGGTCCCTGACCAGCCTTGTTAACACAACAGACTCTGAACCTGAAGGCGCCCCCTGCTGGCAGGTCAGTGACATTGTAGTAGCAGTCGGCCACTCCGGTGACCACAGTTAACCAGCTGGAATCACCTGCAGGACAGACAGGAAACTTAAGTGAGCTTTATTTGATGGTGAAGCTAAGTTTATGCATGGACCAACAAACCAAATGAGGAATACATACACTACTGTTCAAAAGTTTGGGGTCTACAATTCTACAATTTCATTTAATAGATGCTTTTATCCAAAACAATGTACATCTGAGAGTAGATACAACACGAGCAACAATCTAGTCAGGGGAAAACAACCTGGATAAGAGCCATAAAACAAGTTCAGGTGTGATAATAGGACCGTGGTGTTTACAGGCAGTGCAGACGTAATAGGATTTTTTTTTTGCAGTCTATCAAGTGCAAATATGTTCAGTGAAGAGCTGGATCACTTAGAAATGTCCTTATTTTCGAAAGAAAAGCATTTTTTTTTCAATGAAAATAACATTAAATGAATCAGTAACACAGTCTAGACATTGTTAATGTGGAAAATCACAATTCTAGCAGGAAATGGCTGAATTTTAATGGAATATCTACATAGGGGTACAGAGGAATATTTCTAGCAACCATCACTCCTCTGTTCTAATGGTAAATTGTGTTAACTTATCGTGTTCATCCCAAACTTTTGAACTGTAGTGTATTTGTATCATTGAAAACTGATGATCCTTGTGGGAGAAATTAGTTAAAAAAAAAAAAAAAAGGTAACAGAAGCTTATTAATAGATTGTAGTTGTCTCTTTTGTCCTCTTTATCCCACTTTAGACATGGACTCCCATCATCTGAATGTGTTAGATTCATGTCTGAAGGAATTGTGACACCAGCCTAACCAGGCCAGACACACTTTATCACTTTCAGCATCAAACAGTCCAAACTGGGACAAACAAGCAACACACGTTGAGCGATTAAGGGAACCCCTTTAACACAGTTTAGCACCAGTACTGCTCCAAAACCATCACAGACAGTGAAAGCAGTTGGCAGCCAAAATCACAAAGAACATTTAATGTCATCCAGGTTTAGACAAAACATTAACAGAAGGTTAAATTTAGTTTGCTGTTTATTAAATACCTGCAGCATCCGATTCAGTTGTGTTCATTTACATACGTGGAACAACATAAGTGACTTCATTAACTCACTAAATGAATGAGGACAGTTCGATCAGCTGCTATTAGTTCAGATTTAGTCTTTTGTTTATGTGTACATCATTGTGTTTTATACATCCCCTCTTGCATGGATAAACAATAATTGCATGAATGAAGCTGTGGGGAACCTTATTGTACAAGTAACCTGATAAACTGAGGCCAATAATATAGAAATGACAAACACCTGGTTGCAGTTCAGCTGTTGACCAACAGGTAGCAGCATTGGTAAGCTCATAAACTGATAAATCAACATTCAGTTGGCCTGCTGGAAAATAATCCAACCCCTATTAAAATGTAAATCAGTGACAGTATTCTGTGAGCACCTACATTGAAGATTAAATTGGGAGTGATGCCACCAGGTCAGAATTAAACCTATCACTCCAAAAAGTTCAATAATCACTCACAAATTCTGCTATTCCAAATTTGTGTGACTTCATTTTCTCGCAGCACATTATGAGATAAAGATGATTCATGCAGCCTGGTGCAGCAGCTTCTCCCTTGTCGACTGACTCATTCTGTCTAAGTGGTGTCTGTGGATTTGGAGGCTTATTTCCCCGGAGTTGTCTCTACAGGCGCCACAAAGCCACACTGCCTGAGCTCTTCAAACAGCGTTACCTCCTTAGAGACTGAGACCTTAGTTTCACTTTTCCCTCATGCGGGACATCACAGTTACAATAGTACACACTGGGAGTCTAGTTTAAAAACAGATAATGATGAAAAGATAATATCAGCTCTCGCTCACCTTCTGTTTTTCTTTCCAGAGTGTAGCTGCAAGGGGATTTAGTGTCTGCAGGCTTCCACAGCACCAGAGCTGTGTTGTTGTAAGTCTGAGGAACTTCAGGGGTTCCTGGTCGTTTCGGGATACCTGGAGGAGGATGAGGGAAAATAACTAATCAGATGGGGATGGACGGTAAAACAAGGGCTGAAGGAAATCATAGCAGTTTCTCCTGATGGCCAGTAGAGGAGACTGTGGACACACTGTAAAAACTCTAAAATCAAGATTTTAATAAGTGAATTCAGGGTTTCAACTGTGCTGTATATGTGGTTGTACAGGTGATTTTACAAGTTTGACTACAAGAAGTTATGCAGTTATGGTTATACTAGCATGTGCGACTAACTATACTTCTCTGTGTGAGTGAACAGTATGTACAGTGGTTGTCAGGACTTTATTAAAGTCCCTCTCTGGTCATTGATAAAACTCCTTAAAACTGAACTCTCTGTATCAAAATCATCTTTGAGAGCTTGAATGTCATAATAATTAGCCAGAAAATGTGATACCAGAAAGAAAGAAAGAAAGGTTGTACAGTTCTGTGGGAAATTATCCAAATGGAAGCTTGAAATTATGACATCTCATCAAAATCACTATTCTACATGTCTCATTTAAAATTTTACCAAAAATAAAATCTCCCCACTAACCACATTCGGTAAAAAACATGAGTTCTGTTATTCCTTGTCGTGACTGAGAGGCCATTTATGGGATGTTTCTCTGTTTAACTGCAATTATTTTCTTTTTACTCTGCCAAGGAGGTGGGGCCTCGGTGGAGTTATTTGACAATCGGCGTTGGTTTGTCTGTCTGTTGGTCTGTCTGTTAGCAACATTATTCAAAAATGGCTCAACGGATTTGGATAAAATTTTCAGGGAAGGTCAGAAATGACACAAGAACCAATTGAATTGATTTTGGCAGTGATGCGGCTTATAGTCTGGATCCACGGATTTGTTAAAAATTTCTGAATCATTGCGAGATAGCAACACAGCGTTACCATAACTATGGCAACAAGTTAACACTAAGTGAGCTGCATGATGACAATCACATGATTGTGATCCTACTACAAATCCACCGCTATGGACTTGTCAGGACGTATCCGTCGGAAATGATACAAGGAACTACTGATTAAATTGTGGGGGTGTTTCTGAGTCCCATCAATTCCTGCCGCCCGTTACATATTTAGATCACACGATTCGGTATCCATACATAATGTACATATGCATAACACACGCCTGTGCTCAGTGCAAGGTCATTTTGTTTGTGGGTACATCTATATTAAATGGCCACAATCTATGTTGCTGTGATTTCTGCCACGGATGTTTTCAAGATTTCAGCCATTGGAAATGATACAACAACTGGGCAGCCTTGGCGGAGTGCCTTTCTTGTATTGTAATGTTTTAATATAACTCCAGTTTTGAAGGTGCTATTGAAATTAGGTTTATTGTTTTTTTAAATACTGCTCAGCATTTGCAGTTTTTTGCTCACAAACTGCACATTCCCTGTGTTTAACCTTCACTGTATGTTTAGAACATCATCATGTAGGTCGAGTCTACATTACAATTCTGCTGTTGCAACAGGTAACACATCATATATTTAAATAAAACAGGCTCTTCATTTTCTGAAATCTGGGTGCAAAAAGAACCCACATCATGCTGGCCTGAGTTTTGCCATTAAACCAAATGTGACACAAATAGTGTTGTTCCCAATTTCACAGTGCATTACCCATAAAGCTCACATCGGAGAAAACGCTTCAGGAGAGATAAGCTGTCTGAAATATTTTCCACACTGCTAATAGATTATCTGCTGATAGCCGGCATTAGTGCTGAGATTAAGTAATACTACATATTCAGAGCTATAACAAAACGACTGCAGCCGACATTTGACAAATATATTTTCCACAGAGGTCTCATTATTATTGGCGTGTTTGTGAGCAGTAGAATTTAAATACATTATACCCTCAGCGTGCAAAGGCCTGACTGGATGCTTGACAGCTGATTTCAATTATTCTCTACACAACTGCAGGAAACATCGTTTGTTCTTATTAGATGATGAATGTGAGAAAAGCCCAAAATCCATTAAGTTAATCGACTGTAAAAGTTCACATTAATATTCATGAGTTGTATTAATATTCAACCCATTCTCACTGCAATTAAAACTCAATAATGTAAAATAAATCACATTATGAATGTCTGTGAAAGGGGTGAACAGTAGCTTTTTTGTTACTTTATGTTGTAATTTGTTGTGCCAACATTAATGAGTTCCAATCCCTATTGCATCCTCTCCATTCTGCAGATTTACTACAAGCAAGCTGCTTACAGGCGATGGAGAGTGTACAGGAGGTGGTGATGGCAGCTATGGGGTTGGTGGCCACACATTCATAAACTCCAGCGTCCCTGTGGCTGGACTTCATGATCATAAGGAGCTGCCTGCCGTCTGGGTGGGAGACCAGGCTCATCCTGTCGTCCACCTCCAGCGGTTTACGATCTGGAACACAAAGATGTCAGCAAATGAGCTGCAGTGTTGGACAGCTGTGTGTTCAACATCTCTAACAATGCTAGAACGGAAGTTACCTTTCATCCATGTGATCTCAGGATGTGGACTTCCAGCTGGAAGGCAGCTGAGAGTGACCGGTTCGCCCTCTAATAAGACGTGGTCTTTCAGTTTGATGTGGAACACTGGAGCAAAGTCTGAAGCCGAGCGGATGAACTGTTGGCCTTTAGTCAGACCTTCCTCTTTGGGGATGGCCGAGGGCAGATCGGACTGGGAAGGAGTTTTGTCTTTCTTGCTCCTTGTCAGACCCCACCTGTCCCATCGCGACCTCCTGTCGCTCTCTGAGGCCTTTTCAGACTGGATGCTTGATGTGGACTCAACGGATTCCTTGGACGCAGCACTGCAGGTCTGTTTTGCCAGCTGGTTCTCGGGGATTCCCATTCCTTTGAGTCCACGGCCCTCAGACTGGGAATGACGGTGGCGGGTTAACAGCGGCGTGGTCTTTCCCTCTCCATCTCCTATTCTCTCCTCAGACTGACTGCGGAGTTTCGTAGAGATTCCTGCCACTTTGTTCTCAAACTTATTTCGCAATGCCACGACGGGTGAGTCTGTGACCTTATTTAAACCCTTCTGACTCTCCACAGAGTCTTTATCCTTTCTCTCCTCTGACTGAGTTCTTATTTTCGCAGAGATTCCTGCCACTTTGGACTCAAACTTGCGCCTCATAGCAGAAACCGATGACTCGTCAGCCTTTCTTTGCTCCCTGTCATCCAGCTGCCTCTGTGCACTGTTCAGCTCCTTCGTATCCAGAGACTTACTGCGACCGATGGCCCAGGAAACCCTCTTGCTGGTTGCACTTTCCTGTGCATTCTGTTGCTTTTCCTCTTTTGGCTTCTCACCTTTCTTCTCAGTGGATGTTGACCTCTTTGCCCTCAGCGACAACCTCCCAATCAGACCAAGGCCTGTTTCCTGATCTTCACTTCTTAGATCTTGAACGGACTTGGATTTCTCCTGCAATCCTTTGGATACTATTTCCAGAGGGGCCCCTCTCGGCCCAGGCCTATAAACCTCTTCGCTTCCATCGGCCACCTTCCGGCTCAATACCGGGGATTTTTCCTCTGATTTGTTTCGGGTCAGTTTTCGGAGGCCGCGGGTCAAAGAGGACTCCCGTTTCTTAAACCTGGCTTCAAACACCTCCTCTGAGTCGATGTCTTTGATGTCTGTTCTGAGCAGCGGCTGGCGAGGGATGGCCAGGTCAGGGTTGGATGTGGAGGAAACGGAGGCAGGAGATCGATCAGCAGGTGCTACTTTGGCAAACACTGCTGGATGTTCAGGTAACGTAGATGCATCTGTTGTCTTCACTTTCTGATCTTTGGATTGGGCCTTGTCGGGTGATGGTTTCCTATTCTGTAGGGTTTTCTCATTGCCTTTTGTTTCCTTTTCATTAATATGCAACACCTGATCGTCGCTCCTCTCTTCTTCATCATCTTCCTCTTCTATTACAATTATTGGAGTAATAACTGAGGGGGACTGAGACTCAGATTCTACTTTATCTGCCTTTTCTAGTTGGAGTTTGGTCCTTTTCTCTGTTACGTCCTCATGTTCTTTCACATTGTTCTGCTTTTGCTGCTGCTCTGATCTTCCTGATGCTGGGAGAACAAAGGACGTCCTCTCTGAAGACCCCAGTGTTGTTTGTTCTGTTAGCGCAGACATTGACGTTGCCTCTTGGAGCTTCTTACTTTCTACGTTACCATTGCCCATAGAGGGGATCTCTAAGGGGGCTCCAAACCGACGGTGCAGGGGCATGGGCTCTGAATCCCCCTGAGTGAAGGAGGCGCTTTTACGGAAAACTTTGGTCTTTGGCGTGTCGTCTACAGTATTGTCAGAAGATGCCGCTCTTGTGAGTGTTGAAGGTCCTGCTCTGGATCTCCTTAGATTCCGATCCAGAGACCCCGTCTGCCTCTCATCTTCCATGCCGAGAGTTTCAAACAGAGGTCCTCGTAAGCCACTCATCTTTTTATCCACGTTTCCTCCCCTGAGCAGCCGCTGTCTCATCAGTTCCAGTTTTAGGGCATAATCCTCCTGGCTTAACTTTGCAGCCCCGGGGCTCGGGCTGCGATTGGGTAGTTCCATGGAAACAGCCTTTTTCAGGCTCTTGTTACTTGCTTCTGAATCCTCATCTGCATTTCCCTCTTCTGGGTCAATGTGGAGAAGCAGCGCTGAGTCAGCAGAGCTGCCTCTCCTCATGGTTGCCCGCCTGGATTTAGTCTGCGATTCATCCGACTCCACACTTGAGCCTTTTTTAAGCGGCGCTCGTTTTGTTTTGTCCATTTTCTCCTCATCTAGGGATCTTTCTTCATCCGTTAGCCTTTTGCCAGCCCCTCCTCTAGTACCTATTACATCCATGTTGTTCAGTTTCCTCGTCCCATCAGCACACACACTGGGCAATCCACTGACATCTTCATCCCCTGGGATCTCATTAAGGGAGACCCTGGACCCTGAGAAGACCATGGACAGCGGCATAGGAATGAAGGGAAGCTCATCCACATCTGCATCTGAATCAGAGGAGGAGGAGGCTGGAGGGGAGCCTTCTTTTAAATGCCGGGCCACAGCGATGGAGACGTGGCTGCATGAGTCATTCAGGAGCTCTGGGATGGATCGCATCACCATCTTCGATTTGTAGTTGATAAGGGAACGCTGAATAAAATAAACACAGGACAATGTCAGGTTATTTAATTTTCCTACTTTTGTTTTTTAGGGTCAATCAAAGTCAAAAAATACTTTCATACTGAAAGCAATTTGAATCTTATGGGAAGACAAATCAACTTTAGTGTGAGGGTAACTGCAACTATGGTTGTACCTCCTATTTGACATTACTGACAGACTTTAGTTTTCTGAGCCTAAACCTCCCTTCAGCTGCAAAAATACCTCAATATGACTACAGAGAGAGAGAGGTTTTATTAGATTAGAGTTTCCTATTGCAGTAAAATAATTTCCTTGGACAAATTAAATTGGCTTCAGAAACTGATTTAATCAAATTTAGTGGGCTATTTTTATCAGAGAGTTGGTTTAGGTCTTAATGTAATCCTGGACTGTATCTATTTTTCCTTTCAGAAATCTTTTTATGAATGTATGACTATTCTGCACTATGTCAGAGTTATTCTGGTATATAAAGGCTAAGGTCTCGGCGTCATCAATCACTTTTGGTGTCTTTATGTGTCTGAGTCTTTGATTTCCATATATTAAATACATGTCAGCCAGTTCATCATCTCAATGCCTTACCTGCCATCGTCTTCTAGACAAAACCTGCTTCAGCATAGCTGTACTGATGCTTTTATTTGTTGGTGACTGCAAGATAAAGAGAGGAGAGTCATCATTAACCTTAGTGGAGATATAAATAAATCCTGCGACACAATCAAAGTCTGAATCGGGATGGTCGATTTTCTAAACAGTAGCTCACCTTGAACCAAGGATGCCGAAGACATTCAATGGCACTGGGCCTCCTAAAGGGAGAAAAATATGAAGGAACATATTACAGTTCAGACACACTTAATCCACTGAACCACAAAACCTGTTGGCGAGTCTGAAAGGCACTTCGTTTTTGAAAAAATGACACCACTTATCAGAGTGAGAAACTGTAGAAACAGTTTCCTTGAACTACTCATCAGTCACATTAGGTTTCCGCAAAATGATCAAAATCTAAGTTTAAAATTATGGTATTTCATCAAAATCACTATATCTTCTATGTCTTAATTAAAAACACAAACCAGATTTTGTAAAAAAAAAAAAAAAAAAAATCCTGAACTCCTCAGCGAATTGACAGCTGCAACCGACAGTCACATGACAACAACTCAGGGGACCAGACAAGGAAATTAAAAATTCAACAAGTAAAGCATCAACTGTGTGTAAAGCCACAGTGCTGGTAACACTCCTGGGTACACATAACTACCCAGGAGTGTTACCAACAAGTGTGACACAAAAGTGTGTACCAGTAATCACTGGAATATTCCATTTTGTATAATAAATGATCAAATAAAGTCAACTTTTGTTTTCTTTTTTATCTTTTATGGCATTTATCTGTGCCATACTGCAGAAAAGACAAGTTTGAATTATTTCTACTTTCAGTCATGGTTGCTCTGTTTCCATAGAGGTGCAGGACTTTATATTACAATGAAAAATGAGCCCACAGTGAGGAAAAAAGTGTCAGGAGCCCATAAACAGAAACAGTCTTGGCTTCAGAGGGTTAAACTATGACTGGAACTTTGGCTTATCACACTACATGTGTTTCCATACAGTATGTTTGTGGTGAATTAGGTGCTTACAGTCTGTCCACCACCAGAAGCTTGATGACGAATCCCCTTGCTTCTTTGCAGAGGTCAGAAAACATGCTCTCCTCAAACGCCACGTTGTAATTGCGGATGTTCAAAGCGGTGGCTCGGTCATTCTCACCAGCAAAAGGAGACACACCAGTCAGGCTGCATTTAAAAGAAGATCATCACAAGCCAAGCAGATAAGGTTTTGTTCTTGTTCTGTGTAAATATATGTATTCTGTGACTCAACAAAGCTCGAAACGTACCAGAGATAAGTGATGACACCAACGGGCCTGTGGCAGAGTCAGACGGACGAGTGAGTTTCAGGAACATCATAAAAACACACAAAAGACAGAGATTTGATTTAGTTGCAGATAGCAGAGCCTGCAGTGTGTAATCACTTCTCCATGCAGGAGAACAGGTGGCTCACCATATGTCTGTTGCCGTGGTAACAGGAGTTTGGTTAACAATCTCTGGTGCAACATATTCCGGCGTGCCGTACTTGCTGTAGTGCTCCTCTGAAGTCTCCAGTTTTATGGCGTTTCCAAAGTCACAAATACGGATGTGGTCACTCCCTGGGCCGGACATTAAAATGTTTTCTGGCTGGAGGAGGGGAACAAAAACACAAAGTGAGCTACTTATGGAAGAGTATCTTTTACACAGGGTTGTTTACACACAGGGGATGTGTTTGGGATGGACGGGTACCTTTATATCGAGGTGAGCGATGCTTTTTTGGTGCAGATAACGAAGACCCTCCAGAACCTGCTGAACACTGCTGCGGATCTGTGCATGAGACATCAGGGAACGAGCTATAAAGTCATGTTACATAATGAGAACGCAGTGCAGCCAGCGCGAGACACAAACCTCCAGTTCCATGACTGCTGTTTTCTTGGCCATTCTCTCCAGCAGCTCCTCGTGACATCTTCACCCCACAGTTGAGGAAAAAGAACCGAGCTGCGACTCGACTGCAGCGTCCAAGTGGTAGGTGCATGAGAAATGAATTACAAATGAGCAAAACTCCCACACATCCTATCTCTAGCTAATTCCACTCAGCAGCGATGAGTCAGAGAGAAAGCTGGGCTGCTTCATTCATGCCTCCAGGGGACTGAAGAAGACATTAGGATTAATGCTTTGGATCTTGTCCTTGAGATGCATCTAAGTGCACTTTTCCCTGACAATGAAGCAGATAAAATTTGAAAGATTACTGTAGGAAAAGTGCACTCCAAAATGTGAACGTTTGTTCCCTTATTGAAATTCTGTGTAAAGTATATTACAGATGAAGATATGAAACTTTTTCCCATCACTGCAAGTGAAACGGAAGGATACAACTCGGTGATGAGCACCACCATGTTCTTCTTCTCGAAAGCATCGTGAAAATAGAGAATCCTCTCGTTGTCCAGCTCAGACAGCAGATCCATCTCTCTGAGGGCCAAAGCCTTCCTCTTTCGTCGAGCAGAAATGAATTTGGCTGCAAACTCGGCCTTCCCCTTCTTGTGCGTCACTCTTTTCACATAGGAGTAGGCCCCTCTGCACAGACAGAACAGCACTGGTTAGATACATGCATACTGTTGTTGTTTGTTATTGACTAGACATCAAAATAACAATCAAGAACACTCAAGAGGAGTTTCATTATTACTCCACCAAGGAACATGGCGGAGTTATGTGACAACTCATGTCTGTCTGTCTGTCTGACTGGTCAGAAATGAAACAAGGACCAAATGATTAGATTTTGACAATGACGCGGCTTATAGTCTGGATGCACGGATTTGATTTCCTCCGCTCTCCAAATGCTTTTCTTGTTATCATGGAAGTTTGGTGGATAAGGCTTTATGGCAGAAATCGACATACAACTATTGTTTCAGGATGGAAGTTCATCATCTTTTGCAGCCGCATTCACATCAGTTAGAGATATCATTGTGGACCTGTTTATAGACACTCACAGCTGAATGTAGCAGCACTCAATAAGGTGGAGGCCATAAATACAGCAGCAAGCTTTAAGACTAGATTATCGGGGACAAATGAAACTTACTCCCAAGATTCTGTGGTCACCTTTCACTGCTGTAAGCTGACTGCAATCGTCCCGGTAATAGTACGGCACTTTACAATCAACTTAGCATGCCAAATCTTTTCTGAGCTAGTTACCAATGTATATGATATACATCTAATATAATCTAATGAGTCAACATATCATTGTGGGACATTTTGTAACACAGTTGACAGGTATCATAGTTGATATTTTTGCTGTTTTCAGGCCTAAAATCAACATATAACAACTACAACCAAACGCTACATAGCATTTTTAGAGAAAGATTTTTCTAAATATTATATATACAATTGAGTAAAAGTGAAATTGAAAGTTATTCATAAAAATATTGTAGTAAACCTGTTGACATGCGATAAATCCACACTTGACTCACACACTACTTTATATTAAATAACTAAGAAAGCCTTCGAGTCTTGCCAGTCTTTTCTTCACATGGCGCAGGTAATGGGATTTAGAATTAACACAATTCCTTGAGAGGTGTTTTTGTAATGGGTAACTTAGTTGAAAGTGATTTCACATGAAACTTAACATCACTCTGGTTGTGTTCCAAATCACATTTTTTTTTCTTTTTACGTTGGGTACAAACTACAAAGTGTTTCATACAGTATTCATACAACTGGGACTACTTCCTCATACATCGATCACCGTCTGCAGTGTGGAATGAGCTGTGAGCTCTCCGTGATGTGTGTGACATTACTGCACAGAGGATTGCGGGTCAGAATGGCCAGGAAAGTTTATATGAATGTTATTTACACGACATTGCACGGCTGAAATGAATACATGTATCATTTTAGAGAACATCTGAGGCTCCTGGATGGTTCTGTTAATAGAAAGCAGGCCTTTGATGGATGAAAAGTAAATGGAAAGGGGCAACACAGGATGCTGAGAAATGTGTATTCTGCTGCAAATCACAGTTTAAATTGAAGATAAAATTGATGTGGACGTACACAGACGGCAAAATAAGTAAAATATACGCAGTTAGTATGTATTCAAGAATAGTGGCAGAGAATAGTAGATTGAACTAAATGATTACGGTTCACTGTGCCCTTTCCTTTGCACTTATTAATGCCTTCCTCTTTGCAAGGATAATAGAGAGACGCTTCCATTACATAATTAATTTTCAGTCTCCTTGGCACCTTTCTGTGATGTTTGATGGAACAAATCAGATTCTGAATTTCATTTCTCAGTTTGTTCTTCCGCAAAACAGATTTCCTTATCTGCCTCTCCTGCCATTCCAGCGGCTCTTCGGTTCTCAGTAAATGCACGTCTCCGCCAAGTCAGACCAAAACAAATTCTCTGTCGGCTCGTGCATTCACTCCACTCAGGCCGGTGACTCATCTGTCGTTTCCGTCTGAGTTGTTAAGCAGGTGCAGCTGCTCCACCTCCCTCCACCGCCGACCCTGACGCTCAAACAGCCATTAACGTACCCGCTGTCTGAAGGGATGCAGTTACACACTCACCTCCCTATCTCTTTGTGGATATCATAGTAATCCGTCAAACGCCTCATCTTCCTCAGAATGGTTCCCTCGTCCTCCATTGGCTCCGCTGCCTCCTTTCGCTCTGCAGGGAGCATCAACATAGTGCGTGTTTGGCTGGAAGTGCGTGCCAGATAGTGACAGATGGTTTCATATTGTAGTTTCAAAACACCTTGTGGTCCCGCCCATATGGTGCAGATTTAGAGATGCAATTTTAAACAACTAGCTTATACTGGTGTGCTCTGCAACAGCAAATGGATATAATCTTAACTAGATGGCGAACAGCGCCAGGAAATGGGAAAAAAAAATCTGTTGGTTCTTTTAAATTCTTGTTACAATCACATTTCTATGGTTCTTTACACACAACTGAGTGATTTTGTTCTTTAGGAGTTTTACTGTGTATTATGTTTGTGGTGTTGTTGATGTTTTGTCAGACCTGTGTGAACTGTGAGCTCGGCCTTGCAGGAGTTGGAGCCGGCCAGGTTCTTTGCAGTGCAGGTGTAAACACCAGAGTGATCGGGATGAGCGTTCAGGACAACGAGGGAATATTCTGGGTCGTCGTACACAAACGTGAAGTGGCTGCTCTCGGAGAGAAGCTCGTCATCCTGCAACAGACCGATGGAGTATGACAATCAGTTGCCTAGGGATTGGATCTGAAAAATAAAGTTTAAGCAGCTGCTGCTTACATTTAGGTAAAAATCTGTGTGCTCTGAGCATCATACCTTATACCACAGAATATCTGGATCTGGTTTTCCTTCAACAACAACAGCCAGACGGGATGTCTCCCCAACATGCACATCCACATCCTCCATGATGCTTTCAAATTTAGGAGCCACTGCAGGAAAAAGAAAATAAAAACAAATGGAATACAGTACCTCAAAGATGTTCAACATTTGAGGCTGTCAAAAATATACACCACCATTCAAAGGTTTAGGGTCACTAAGAAATGTCCTTAGTTTTGAAAGAAAAGCAGCTTTTTTTCAACGAAGATAACATTAAATGAATCAGAAATACAGTCTAGACATTGTTAATGTGGTAAATGACTATTCTAGCTGGGTTTTTAATGGAATATCTCCATAGGGGTACAGAGGAACATTTCCAGCAACCATCACTCCTGTGTTCTAATGCTACATTGTGTTAGCTAATGGTGTTGAAAGGATAATTGATGGTTAGAAAACCCTTGTGCAGTTATGTTAGCACATGAATAAAAGTGTGAGTTTTCATGGAAAACATGAAATTGTCTGGGTTTTGAATGGTAGTGTATGAGTACAGAAAACTGCATCAGAACAGTTACTCACTCTTTTTATGCAGTTTGCTGATAAAATATAAGTGGTAAAGTTTATGTTACTAGATTACAATAAATACTTGCAACAAATCGTGAATATATTCTCAAATTTGACTTCTTTTGGGAACAACATGGATATAGAAGCTGACATTTTTAAGTTCTGAAGTCTGTGAAGTGAAAATAACAGCAGAGGAAGGGAACTGCGGCATTTCAAGTTATTTTAAAATTCAAAAACCTTTAAAAATAGGGTAATCTATCCTTGCTGGCACAAACTACTGCCAGTAGTTAGTAGTAAGTTCTTTGGATTCTCACTAAAAGGCTAAAATTATCCTGTGGTGCTGCCTGGACTGACCTGCCATGGCCAGCTGAAGCGTGCAGAGGTCGCTGCCAAACTGGTTGCTGGCCGTCACCACCAGCTGACCGATGTCGGTGCTCTTGACTCGCTGCAGTTTCAGGGTGTGTTGGTCGTCGTCTGGCATGCTCATCTCAAACATCCCCGGTCTGTTGACCAGGGCCACGCCCCTCCTATAGAAGAACCACGCAAATGTATGATAGCTACAGCTGGAGACCAGCAATCAAATCAAAAATCAAGGTTGTTAAAATAACATTTAGATTTTTCACTGGAATTATTTGGTATCAATGGCTTTAATTGTGACTCACTGCGTCTTCAATAAACTGTGCACACTTGTAAATGGAGATATGCATTTTTTCCCTGTTAAGTACATGTTAATCCTCTGAATCCCATGAAGTTTCTGTGCCTGTTTTGTTCTGGCCACATTTTAAGTCACTGTGGCTACAAAAATTGAGATAATAAAGTGTCTAGAGATGTTACCAAAACTGAAAGAAATAGGGATTTTACGTCCATCCATTATCTATACACCACTTAATCTTCATTAACACTAACAACATGGCATTTTACCGAATAGCTGCATTTCAGCAGTTAGTTTTAATTTCACACCATGAATTGTTCATAACCCGGTTGTCACGGTGATCTCTGTATGATGACTTATATAAATGCCTGTATTTCACAGACTCATGCTCTGTGTTTGTGAGCCCACCGTATACCAATACCAATGGAATACCAATAAACACCCCACTACAGCAAACTTCGAAGGACTGAGAGTGAAATTTCTTCAACAGGGCTCACTAGGTTAAATCTTTAGTATGCAGATGTACAAGCTATGTACCAAATATAATCACCCTGCAGACAGAAAACAAAACTCCCCTCCAAGAAACTGCAGAGCTCCACAGAGAGCATGTGCATGAATCTCCAAAGCTAAACTCAATCAAAGCAGTGCAGACCACTGCACAGTGGTGCTTCTCTGTCCTGGTGCTCTGAACCTGGACTCATTATCTGCAGCGGTTACAATAAGGAGGTTTACACATTCCATCCCAATTTATAGAAGAGTCCCTGATGACAAGAGAAGTGGGATGATTGACAGACGTCTTCTGGAGGGCTGGTTTGTTTGTTTGTGTGTTTAAACTGAACTTCCTGCACGTTCTAAGATACCACACACTGTCTCAGTAGTTAAACAATGATCTGACGTACATCACTTCAGCTGCTGGTTTGTGCACAAACTCACAAAACTCAATATTCGTTTCATTTGTCAGAAAAGCCAGAGAAACAAACCTTTTCCAGGTGACGACTGCATGCACATGGTTCAGTGTGATGGTGATGCTTGCAGGTTGGCTCTCAACCACATACACAATGTCTGGTTTCTCCAGAATGACTGGTGCTTTCCTCAAATACGGTCCTACAAAGATTGGAAAAACACATGCAGGAACTCTTAAAGTTCATACACTTTTTCTCTTCAAAGGGAAGCTCTGGATTCAGTGACAGCATTAAGCTTCCTGCAGTACCTCTGTCCAGAAGGTGGACCAGGTCAGTAGAGGGTGACGGTTTACTCAGAGTCTTTCCAGTGGATGTGAGGACCCTGAAAGCATAGCGGACTCCTTTGGACAGCGAGGGGACGGTGTAGTTTGTCTCCCTGAGGCTGGATGCCACAACAGACCACTGGATAGAGCCTAGAGGCTGCTGCTGGACCACATACAGCAAAGAGCTGCTATCTGCAAACACAAACATACTTCTCCTGGATGACAATCAAAGACATGGTGCTGCAGGGAGGAAAGAATTCAGTCTTGTTTTCAAACCAGTACCAGTGAGATTTAAAATCCAAAGTGGCAGAAAAACATTGAAACATCAAGACATGCTATAAATTGTGTTTCATGCAAATTAAATTTCAGCTAAACCTTCCTCAACATTCCAGGAAACGCTTTACCACACAGAAGGAAAGTGGAATCTACCTACCAAATGAAGGGTCGATCCTCTTTGGTCTCTTCCAGCTCAGGGTTATAGTTTTTCCTGTAATGGCCTCAATCAATGGAGGACCATCAGGAGGGTCCGGAACAATATCTGTTTTCACATAAATAAATATATACTCATAACATTAGGAAAAGCTTGTATTCTGCCAACAAAAGCATCAAACAGTAAGTCTCCATCCCTACCTGTAACGTATAGATGAGCGTAGCAGGCTGCTTTGCCCACTTTGTTGGAGATGACAGCCTTGTAGACGCCGCCGTGAGCGTGACAAGCGCTCCGGATCACCAGATTGTGGACATCCCTGTCTGGAGAACAGACACACAAGTTTCTTATCCACCCTCTTCTCCCTAAATAGCTTAGTTTTGTTTGGCTATCGGGTTCTCTGCTTACACTGGGTCATTTTGCGCTCTTCGCTGCTCTCGATGCGTTTGCCGTTGTGGTACCAGGCGATGGTTGGGTAAGGCAGACCCGACACCTTACACTTCAGCACCACCTCCTTCCCTTCAATTACTTCCACATCAGCCAGAGGTTTGACAAAGTCCGGCATGGTCCTCTTCTCCACTTCATTCTCCAGCATTTCAGGCTCTTCGGGGATGGATGGCATCTTTTCCAGCTTGGCCCTTGGAAGAAATATCAAGATATTGACAAACAAACCAAAGTCAGAGACAAAGTAATTGAAAAAAAAACAAAATGGCATCTTTGACACTTATCTTGGATTTATTTTGCTCCACTCAAAGCCATTAAAACAGCACAATGGTAATTAGAGATGTTTTTATTTTAATAGAAATGACTTTTCTTACATGTGCGAGGCAATGGCAGCTCTGGGTTCCTGCATGTAGAGCTCAGCAGTGCATTCAGACTTTCCATGAACGTTTTGAGCTACTGCTGTGTAAAAGCCTTCAGTGTCGCTGCTAACGTGGGTGATGACAAGTGAGTGACGACCCCCCTCCTGAAGGATGCGAACATTATCACTCTCCTCCACTTGTGTCTCTGAAAAAACATTAATGGGAAAAGAAAGAAAAATCAAAAAATATGTAGGTGTTCTTTATCTAGAAGGTCCACACACATCCTGGAGATTTCTTACCAAAATGCATCCACGTGACTCGAGGAGCAGGTGATCCGCTCACCTTGCAGTCAAAACGTGCAGTGCGGCCTTCGATGACCTCCAGGACGTCCAGCTTACGGGTGAACAGAGGCTCTTTGGACGGAGCGACTTTCAGGTTTGCACTTGAGGTCAACTCCTCTGGAAATAACACATCAGACAGGATTTTTTTAAAGAAAACATGATTTTAAAAAAATCTTGTAAAGCAGGAAAATGCAACCAAAAGATATGAACATGTATTTTCCATGAAGAATCAAGATAAAAGTGCTTCACCTTTAGCAGTGCTCAGCTTGCAGGTGTACGTCCCACTGTCATCCTCATGTACCGAATTCAGCATGAGACGGCACCTAGACAATGAAGCAAAACACCCTTTAGAAAAACAGAACCATTTAAAAACTAGAAAAGCACTCAGAGAGCACAGTACTCCACCAAGGCTGCTCATTCCCACATATGGCATTGTCAGAAAAGCAGCATTTTTTTTAGAAATGCAGTATTTGTTTCTAAGTTATTGATAGAATGTAGCCATTTAATATAGATGCACCCACAAACAAAATGACGTTGCACTGAGCACAGGCGTGTGTTATGCATGTACATTATGTACGGATACTGAATCGCAGTACATAATATGTAGCGGGTGACGGGAACTGATGGAACTCAGAAACACCCCCATAATTTAATCAATTGCTCCTTGTACCATTTCTGACGGATATTGTCCCGATAAGCCCGCAACGGTTAATTTGTAGTTGGATCGCAATCACGTGATAGTCAGCAGGTAGCTTGTTGTCATAGATACAGTGACGACGTACTACGACCTCGCAATGATACAGCAATCTTTAACAAATCCGTGGATCCAGACTATAAGCCGCATCACTGGCAAAATCTAATCAGTTGGCTCTTGTGTCATTTCTGACCTTCCCTGAAAATTTCATCCAAATCCATTAATCCGTTTGTGAGTTATGTTGCGCACAGACAGACCAACGCCAATCGTCACACAACTCCACTGTGTTCTTCAAACTCATTTCTGGCAGAATTTTTCCATCTTTATAAACGCACCTCTTTTTAGTGTGATTCTAAAATTAAAGGTGGAGGAGGCAATTCAAATGCAAAACACTTTTTGCCAAATTCACAGAATATCTCCCTACAGTCGCTAGCTGCTCTGTAAATGGGAAAAAAACAACGTGGCTTTAAACTCAACATTATGCATGTTTGTGGAGAGGGGCAAAAAGAAGGAGGAAAATGGGTGGAAAGGGGGCAGCAGAAGTAGGAAGGCAATCTGAATATGCTAATTAGCTAAACATCAATCTTTCTGACCACACAAACAGAGCCCACCTCTTCCCGTCAAAGTGCATCTTGCAGTTGAGCAGCGCCGGCTGGATCAGCTTCCCATTGGACAACCAGTCCACATCCACGTCTGTAGGTCCTGTAGCGTGACACTCAAACATGGCCGACTCTCCAGCCCTCACCGCCACGTCTTTCACCTCCCTGGTGATTCTCAGCGCCGTCTGTCCTCCAGCTGCTGATAAAACAACAGCAATCGGGAAATACTACGGCAGAGGTGTCAAATTCATTTTCGTGCAGGGGCCATATTCAGCGCAATTTGATCTCAAGTGGGCCGGACCAGTAAAATCAGAGCATAATAACCAATAAATAACCACAACTCAACCACAAGCTTTTAGTGCAAAAAATTCAGGAATACTTTTTTTTTTCTTTTACAAAACATTATGAACAACCCAAAATTTATGAAGGAAATTAAGTTCAATTTCAACAATTTTCTGCCTCAGTTTATCATTTACATTTTACAATTTACAGATCACAGTAGATCTACAAATGCACAAAACATTAAGTCTAGTCAAAATAAAATACTACATTGTTCAGTTCTAGATCTGGAAATAAACAATATAGTATTTTATTTTGTGATCAAAATGACAAAAGTCAGACAAAAAATAACAAAAACAAGACAAAATCTTACAAAAACGAGACACAAAATGACTACAGAACAATAAGCAATCAAGCATTTTACTTTATGATCAAAACAACTCGTCATGGTCTAGAAATTACTTTAAATTTCTGGTTTTACAAATGTATAATTTGCAGTTGATGTCTCCTCTGTAATTTTTACTCTTTATAAAAATCGTCCAGTGGGCTAAAAAGGACCCTCTGGTGGACCGGTTTTGGCCTGTGGGCCACATGTTTGCCACCCCTGTATTACAGGCTATTTGCCCCCACATGATTAAAGCTGACAGGCTCAGATGTTCATTACTCACCTCTGACCTCCACTCGGCAATCAGCCTGCTGGGCTCCGTACTCGCTGACGATCTTGCAGACATAAAGGCCTGAATCTGACCTCTGAGCTGAGCTGATTCTCATTTCACTGGTGTCATCTTCGATGTCTCGCACAGCGAAGCGCCCTGCTGTCTTCACGGCGACTTTGTCCTTCAACCTGGGCCAATGGAAAGTGGCTGTCACACTCATTTATACTCAGGTGTTTAATAGCTTGACAGGAACACAGCCAGCGACCTTGGTGGAGATAAAAGCTGCAGGTGTGATGTGTGTGTCTGCAGTAAAGCTCTGACGAAAGGATTCTTACCAGTAAACCATGGGTTTGGGCTGCCCTCTGATTCTGGCCGTCAGAACAACATCTTGACCCTCAGAGACTCCCTGGTCACACGGTGCCACCTTTAAAACACAACATGGTCACCTGTAGATGCTCTGAAGTTTGTTTCTGTCTGCAAAGTCAAACCGGATTCCAAACTTTAAGTTTTCAAATAATAAAAATAAAATAAATAAAACTACATCATGACAGAACCCAGAATGGCTGCAGTTATCAACCTCCTCCTCCTTTTCAGACAAGGAGAAGTAATAAGATCCTTCCAAACTTTTATTCATTTTTCTGTTGTCAGAAATAACATTTCTAAAGCGCTCGACTGAGCTTTTATTTATCATTTTTCCTATTAGTAAGATTATAAATAACAAGAAAACAGAGGAAAAGTAGCTCCCTGTTCTCCGCACCAGAGGGTTTGTTTTGAGTTTGATCTTCAGGTTTAAGTGATTGAAAATTATGAAATCTAACATTTGCTATAACTTTACTAGAGGATCATTCTACGTCTGACCATTTCATATTTGTCAGATTTTTTTTCTATGCATGTTATTAAATAAAATGTGTGTAAAATCTGGGCTCAAAGGTAAAATATTAACCTTTTAGTTAAAAATCCTCAAAGAAGGTGGATCGTGTTGGCTTTTGTCATTGTTTTCTTTCCCAATCTGTGGATGTTTGAAGTCATAACTGGAGAAATAATGTAGCTGGAATGTAGCAAGTGCTACGTTTCAGTTTTTTCGATTTCGCTACTGCACCAACCATAGAAGCTTTATTTTTCACCCTCGGAGGCTGATTATTTTTCCTGTGATTGGCACCAATGGAAGCTTTAAGCATATACATTAAGGGGCCAGTCAGTGGCACTTTATGAGGAAAAATATATAAATACAATTACAAGTTTTGCATTTATGTCCAATATTTGAACAGTCATTGAGCAGGTGTGATAGTGAAACCATCCAATAGAGTTCTATGTTAGTGTTACTGGACTAAAAGAACATCAGGATGAGTCTGAACTCATAATCCATACATACAAAACATGTGCAATAATTGCTCAATGGACACTATATAAGTGCACCTTACTGTTCAATATATTCTTACCACTTCTTGTGTACATACTTACATATTTATTTGATTTTATTTACATACATACATATCTTTGTGATTTCCAGTGACCACTACAACTCATGCTGCTACTGTAAGAGATTGCCAACAGAATTTCGTTGTATTTTCATGTACATTGATAATAAAGGCATCTTATCTTATAAAATGGCACATTGTCAGTACTCTAAAACAGTGGTCCCCAACCACCAGGCCATGGGTCATTTGGTACTGCTTTTCTTGTTTGATATGAGCGCAATGACTGGTCTGTAGAAAACTGTCTTGCTTGAATCCGGTCCGTGGTGCAAAAAAGGTTGGAGACCGCTGCTTTACAAATCACAGCCAAAATTCCACCAATCACGTTTTCTGTTGTAGTTGGCACGCTAGATCCATTCTGCTCTCCTGCAGTTTGCTGTTTGTTATTGGGAAAATAACTGCATCTTTGGCTTCTGCAACAGTCTTACCTGAAATGAGGGAGGCTCTTTGAAATGGACCCTTTTGCTAGGAGCAGGTGAGACCTCCATGGCCTCCTCCTGAGGGCTCAGATACTCCTCATCGGACTGGATCGGACTGCTGGCGTCCAGGGAAGCAGCTGCTTTCCCACTTTGGGTTGGCTCTGTGACGAACAGGGAAGTACAATAGAATAATAAGCCTAACTACTGCTGTATCTAATTCACTTTTATTTGGGTTCATGAAAAAGTCAACTCTGATTTGCACACTTTTTAATTGAAGTAATTAAGCGCAAATCTTCCTGAAATATGTTATCTCGGCAGTGGGGAGGCTCGTTAAACCTTTGGACGAGAACAATCTGTCAGAGCTCCGATGTTTACAGTCTCTGCTTGCTTTTCTGCAGATGACTCTCTTTGCCAAGACGAGCTGTTGGCAACACGGAACGGCGAGTTCGAGATGAGTGGGCCACGTGCACGCCCACACACATGCACGCACACACACACACAGAGCACAGGGACCTCTCTGAAGTGACCGTAACTGAACCGATAATGAATTAATCCCTTAATCCCTGACCCAATCATTCACTTATTCCCAGGAGTTCCAGAGCAGACAGTGTGTCTGGACTCCTGGCAGCTTCTACTGAAGTCAGAATTAATTCATCGCTGGATGGACGAACAGAAAGCCACCCTGCCTCCGTCTCTTCACGTCTCTTTAAAACCTAAAACTCTCATCTGGAATGTGCAGATAACATTGTGACAACTGACTGAAAATGAATAGAAATCCATGAGTGGAACAGACAAAAAGACAAACTGCAGCAGAGGATTTTTTCGGAAACGGACTAAAAAGAAAGGAAACTGGGTCATATAATAGACAGATGGAAACGAACACATCTCAGCCTGTACATGGAACAACTGACTAACAGCAATGAAACATTAACTCTCCAGATTTCAGAGAAACATCACTCATGCTAAATTATTAAGTAACGTAGGTGGATATTCTGTTGAACTGCTGGCATTAAAATGGAAAAATAACAAAATAACCTACCTAGAGTCACATCTCTGAGCAGCGTCTGTGCACCAGGGGATAACTCTCTGGAGTATTTATATGTAAACCTGCCAACTCTTACACAACTACTCAACAGTCTGAGCCAGCTAACCTTCCTCTTCAGCTTCATTCTCTATTGTGTCCTCTGCTTCCCATCGCCGTCACGTCGATATTCTCTCACATTCCTGAACTTCGCACAAGATTTGATGGACAATTTATTCGAGATTTGGTGATTTGATACCAAACAGATTCCACGGAGGATGATCGTACTATGAAATCGCTAAATAGCTGGGACATTTTATGCAAAAATCACAACAATGCAATGTCAAGCTCCTCCACCATATTGTGGTTTGATATTCTTTGAAGCCTAGAAATCAATCTCTCCCACTATTTTGGCTTGAATCTGCCAAGAAATCTTCAGCTCAAATGACTCACATAATCTCCCACCACATTCTGACAACTCCATCTCCGGGCCCTGTAGCATGAAATCTAGGGTGATGAAAAACTCCACGATTGCAGCAGCACACGGGAACATAAAGCAGACAGCAATTACCCGAGAGAACAAGAGGGCGGCTAAAAATACTCCTGCAAGTTAGACTCCGCTGGCCTAATATGGCAACAGAGGCCCGGTGCTGCTGCTGCTGCTGCTGCTAAGACAGAACCACAGCGAACGGTCACATCTGTTGACAAAACTGGGGAAGAGCAAGTTGCATCGACATGAGCTGAGCGTTACAGAAACATCCGGTGCAGCCACAGTTCCATCAGAAACCTCTTCCAGAAGGAATGCTTTCAGTATTTCCTCCTGATTCTGAATGTCATGGCTGCCTTTAAGACTCAGGAGACCTTTGTGTGACGGGGCAGGACTGCGTTTTGAATTCACACCGAGAGCAGCTCGACGCCTTCAAGAATTAATGGGTTGTCATGGCAACTATCGCTGCGAGGAGCCCCGGTTGGGATGCTGAGCTCCAGCGGGCCTTTGTAGTCATTAAGACAGAATGTCAGGCGGAGGAGGGCTGGCAGCGGATTAAAGCGAGTGAGTCAACATGTTCGTGTATTTCAAGGAGAGCATCGTTTTCATGTGCCTCGGCATCTCCGTCTTCATTTAAATTTGTGTTGCGTGCTTGTAAATGTGTCACTGTAACACTGCTTGTGCGTCGGGCTCGCCTCGTATCTCCGGCCTCACCTGACTGGATGTAGAGCATGGCGCTGCAGGACGCTCGGCCCGCCGCGTTTGCAGCTGTGACGCAGTACGACCCGGCGTTGCTCGGCCTCATCTCCTTTATCAGCAGACTGTGCCGCTCGCCCTCAGCTTTAACGACATGGAAGGCATCGCTGCGAATCTCCACGTTATTCTTCCTCCACGTCACTGAGGACACAGAAAAATACACTCAAACAGTCACACAAAAACTGATGTAGAGGAACACACTTAACCAAGATCTGGAATGAAGAGGGGTCTTTGCTTTGCTTTCTGTTAAAAATACACAGATTTTACTTCAGTTCCTCAATACAAATGGAAAGGAATCTGTTTTGTAGCATCTTACCGTTAAGAATAAAATAATTAAATGCAACAAACAAGTTGCAACCAAAAAAAGAATATAATCAGTTAACTACTGTATTCTACGAGCCTTGGCAGAGTACTGCGCCCTCTAAATGCTTTTCTTGTTTTAAACTCTTTTTTCCCTTTTTTGAATCCATTTGACTGGTCAGGCTTCGTGTGTTTGTTCTTGTGTTGATGAATTGACTGATTTCATAGGTTCTCTTTATTGAGCTATTAATAAATAATACCTCAAAAAGAAAACAGAGCATGCCCCTGATATTGAGTTCACTTGATGTTCTGAGTTGTACCTGTGGGCGATGGGCTGCCAGTGACGATACATTTCAGCGTGACCTCCGAGGCACTGGGAGCCGTGGTGTCCTGAAGAGGCTTCTCAAAGCTCGGACCCTCGGGTGGCTCCTCACCAGCAGACAGGTAGGAGTCATCAGACGAAGCCCCTGGAAACAAGAGGAGTGTTTATGTGGAACTGCCTGTTCTCTGTTACCTGGTTTAGCGAAATGGGTCAGACCGCGGAATTAGCCGATGGGCTAGTTTCCATTTTTGGGTCCCCGAGTGAATCGACGAATCTGGTCGAGGGTTTGATTAATTTTCCATAGTGGATAACCCACTGTAGTTGTTATTTTTAAGACTATTCTATGTATTTGTTCTAGTTCTATCCCACCTGTTCTCCTTAGCAACTTTGGTTTTCTGTGATCTTGAGGTACTTTATTAAAACTCTGAATGTTACTGTCACGGATTGTTTTATTTACTGACTCTAATTGGCCTAAGGAGGTAAAACCATTCAGTATTTCACAACAAAAAAACAGACAAAATATTTAGAAATAGTACGTATTGGAATATCTACATAGGGGTACAGAGGCCCATTTCCAGCAGCCATCACTCCTGTGTTCTAATGCTACATTGTGTTAGCTAATCGTGTTGAAAAACTAATTGACGATCAACTGAATTGAACTGAACTCATGATGAGCAAAGTCACACCCGTTAAGAATCCAATTTTCCTGACCTCCTGTGGTTTGTTTTCCCACATTTCTGCAGGGATTTGCTGCTGTGCTCCCATTGCATCACTGTTGGAAGTGATGACATGTGCAACAGGGCACATTACAGACCACCTCCAACCACCAGCAGCGACACTGTGGTGAAACTGTCATCAACAGAGGACAGTTAAACACTGCTTTAAGTTGGTGTATGGTGTTAAGAAAACCACTTATATAGGATCTAAGATTCTTAAAAGGACGTTTGTTTTTTTTTTTTTAAAGTTATTTTTTGGCGTTATTGGATAGGCGCAGTGAGAGAGAGACAGGAAACAGGGGAGAAGAGTCAGGGGAAAACATGCAGCAAAGGGCCACGAGCGGGAATCGAACCCGGGCCAGCTGCATCGGGGACCAGCCCCTGTACACGGGTCACCTGCTCAACGCGTTGAGCTATACGGACGCCACTTTAAAATGACATTTTAAAGGTGAAAACTCTTATTAAACGCTGGTGTAAAACAAAAAAAAAGAAGAGACTCCTGCAAGCAAAAGCCACCATTGTGTTAGATAGGATTAGCTAACCCTAATTAACCCTAACCCTACCAAATAAAACTGTTAATTAAGTAGCCAACTACGCAATATTCTTCTCTGTGATATCAGAACAGAAAACATTTAATTTTTATTTTCTCATGTTGAGACACTTTCTCACTATGGTGCCATTGAAACCACTTTCGGAGTTGCACCGGGATTTTTACATATGCATTTATCAGTACTGATGATAAAATGTTTCCTACCTTCTTCTGGAGACCTGGGCTCAGCAGAACGGCCTTTCTTGCTCTTGCGAACTCGACCCTCCCTCCTCCTGGTCTTGCTCTTGTCTGCAACACTTTCCGTCTCCATGGGCTCATCCTCTACCAGGATAGTGGGGATGTTCATCTTCAAGGCCGGAGATGTCCTCCCGGCCTCCGCCTTCCTCCTCTTCTGGAGAGGGCTGATGGAGGGAGTGGGTGACGGGGTGAGCCGGGGCGGTTTGGGTGGATACTGGGACCCTGGTTCCCTCACAAGTACTGGGGAGGCTCTCTTCCCTGATGGGCTGGGAGATCTGCCCTCTGCTCTATTGCCCATCTTGGTGTCTCTGGAGGAGGATGAATAGCCGTGGGATGTGGCATCAAGTGTGTCTTTGTCAGCCGCCTGAGAGCTTTGTAAGGTTTCCCTGTTTGCAAAGAGAAGAAAACAGTCACATGTGGAAAAAATATGAACCTTCAAGTTACAACAAATGATTTCCATTTTGTCTCAAGGCTAAAAAAATGTGAAAATTCTCATCCATGTAATTCTTAAAAACACTCAAATCCATCAGAAAAGATAATCTTCAAACCTGATGGAGCTTGTCCTTGTGGCTGTTGGCAACGGTTGCCCTGGTAACTGGTGAACTGGTGCCGTTTCCATGGTAACAGAGATTCTCCCAGTGCTTCCTTGCGATGAGCTATCTGCCGGTTTCCCCTGTGGATCTGGATGTGTCATCTTTTCCTTTTCAGGGTTGTTGCTCTGATTCTGCAGATCTTTGCCTTGGGCCTGAGGATGAATCTGCAGAGTTCTGTCCACGTCTCTTCTCTCCTCCAGGGCTCGCTCTCTGGCCTCCAGCTTTTTGACCACTTGGGGAGGAATGGGCTCCAGCTTCCCGGTGTTAAACCGGTCTTTCTGCGACAGCTGCTCAGTGGAATACGACTTCTTCAAGCTTGGTTTGCCCACAAGCTTCTTGATCCTCTGCAACTCTTCTGCAAACTTGCTCTGGTAGCTCTGGACCCGCTGCGAGTAGCTCGTCTTGTCTTCCAACGATGAGGCCCGTTGCTTGAATGCTGCTCTCTTCTGCGCTGCCCCCTGCAGGATTTCCTCTTTGCTGGGGCCTCCGGTCTTCTTTCCACTGTCGTCCGAGTCAAAGGAAGTTGCCCTTCCTGGCAGATCCACACTGGACCTTCGCTCCTCAAAAGCCCGGACCTTGTCGAAGATCTTGGGTCCTGCTCGCGCCAGTTTGGGCGTCATGACAACACTGTTAGATGTTTGGTCTGTTTTAGAAGCTTTGGGGTCTGAAGGTTTGGTTTTATCCGGTTCTTGTTTCTGGCTGCTGATGCTGTTTCTGTGTGTGCTGAGAGGTGGTTGGGGGGAAGACAGGGAGGAGAACCGCTGTGATTCATCAGCAGTTTGAGTCCTAGAGAGGTGAGGGTTGAGGGGAAATGGAGGTGTGAAATTAGAGCTCTGGAGAAGCTGAAGAAGGCTTTGGATGAGTAACGAAGATGTAGCTGAATGTCAGTTTGTGTCATTTTGTCTTGTGAGTTCATTGTGTTTTCTCTGTGCTCTTTGTGTCTCACCTCATGAGCAACACGTCAGTAAAATAAAATGACAGAAATAATAACTGCCTGCATGTAGCATGTCTTAAGAATTTAATCTAACTGTGGAAAAGTAAAGAAAGTGTAAGACAGTCATAATTGAAGGTATGTCGCAGCAACAAAACTGCACTGAACGGTTACAAAATACCAGAAAAAGTGCCCCTGCTTTGACTTCAAATACAAAAACTTCATGCCTAAAAAGAACCTGTGAATAACATGATCATTAACTTGTGAGAAAATTCATGCTAATATCAGCTCGGATCAAAGCAACCCATGCATGCCACTGCAAACCTATAAAGACACGGTGTTAATCCAAAAGTCAGGGGTTGTTGTAGAAAACATGCAGTGGGTAAAAAGAGTAATCACAGTTTTCAGAAGTGCTGAATAATATATATTAGCAGATTGTGCCACTGTATCCTCTCTAATGGCTATAAGAAATATCAAGAATATTAACAATGGTATTTTGTTGACTTGCAATCATTGTTAGATTGAAAACAAAACCACGCTCACAGGAAGAAGACAGAGTCAAAGGAAAGTGTGCCATCAAAATAAAAACAAGAGGAAGTAACACCTTGAATATATGAAAGAGGAGTAAAAAATGAAGAGCTTTGTAACAAATGGAATACAATTTCTGCGAGTGGGTCTATGAGGGATAGAATGTCTTTTGCCATATGTGTCACTTTTCTTTGTAATTTTGGGTTTGTGGCCAGTCTGTTTGTGTTTTTGTGGAATCCTGGAAAAAAGAAGCCATGTGCTATAAGGGCATAGAAAATGTTCTCCCTCTGTAGAGGCTGAACATGCTCCCATAGTAGTCGCTGCCTACAGAAACACTTTCCTCTGAGCCCTGAACAGGCCGGGCCAGGTTAGCGTGAGACGCCCGGATCAGTGGCTCCACACCCAGGTGACGGACTGGAGGGGCCCCTTCAGTAGGAACCCCACCGAGGGCTTGCCTGGCTGGGTTTGAGGGGTCCAGATGGGACCCTGGAGGGCGAGAGCCCAGAGCCCGGAGCTCCCGCTCCACAACAGGGTCATAGGAACCAGGCAGAGTCGCCCTGCGATCCGAAGCATCCGGGTTATAGTCCATCATCCTGCCTCCCTCACCTGTGGACGGACAGACAGACAGACAGACAGACAGACAGACAGACAGACAGACAGACAGACAGACAGACAGACAGACAGACAGACAGACAGACAGACAGACAGACAGACAGACAGACAGACAGACAGACAGGGAGACACCAGAAGCAAGACAACACATCAACATGGGTGACAAATATTTGATTTCATGTCTTTAAAAGTGCGCAGCAATTTTTTAAAAAACAGCAATTAACTACAAATTTTACCAAATGTAAAAAAAGACAATTTTGTGTATCTGTCAGGTATTACTTCAGTCATGGATTCCTACTAATCTGGGGTTTTAGATAGACGGGGAATACTTGTTTGTAGGATAAATTCATTTTGCTTTTATAGAATGTCACATGACAGACGGAAAGAGAGAGATGAACTAATCATCTCTATCATGGAAAAATGGATAACGTACGCTATCGTTCAAAAGTTTGGGGTCACCCAGACAATTCCATGTTTTCCAGGAAAACTCACACTTTCGTTCATGTGCTAACATAACTGCACAAGGGTTTTCTAATCATCAATTAGCCTTTCAACACCATTAGCTAACACAATGTAGCATTAGATGTAGATATTCCATTAAAAATCCCCCATTTCCAGCTAGAAAAGTCATTTAAAACATAAACAATGTCTAGACTGTATTTCTGATTCATTTAATGTTATCTTCATTGAAAAAATGCTTTTCTTTCAAAAATAAGGACAGTAGTGTATATTAAACCTTTAGTCTGTTTTAGTGAGACCCCTTCCTTTAGAGCGCTCTCCTTTTCAAGTATATATATATATATATATATATATATATATATATATATATATATATATATATATATATATATATGTTTTTTTTTCAAAACAAAATTGATCTTATATGTACATGAATGAACTGAAAGCTGTGGCATTGAAAGGAGCAAGCATCTTGAGTTATTAGGAAATGATACTGACATAAAAGGAGAGCAGGAACATCACTAAGAATGAAAAGGGTACGACGGATAAATCGTGTATTGATTGAAAGCAGGAAATGAAGCAGAAAGTGTAAGGGCTCCTTAAAGAGATCCTCCCCCATCGCAAATCAGGTAATGATTGACATTTTAGTGATGAGCTACGGAGACAGGAATGCTTTGGCAGCAAAAAGGAAGAGTAGTCAGCATCTTGAGTTAACGAAGGAAACCTTGAAACAGCGACGGAGTCGAGGATATAAAACGTCACTGCTTGACTGATTGAATGAAATGATACTGACTCAGCGTCACCCAACATCAGCTTCCCATAAAACCAGAAAAACAACGAAATGAGGAATCTTTTCAGAAAATATTATACACTTCAAGGCCCTGACATATTGAGCTTCTGGATTCAGTTTTCCCTTTGCTTCATTTCTGCTTGACCAGGCAGCTCTGTGTCGTCTCGTCCACTGGATCTGTGGTCCAGCTGTAGCCACATGAAACCGAATCCTGCATCATCTGGGATTAAAATGCATCTTGTTGGTGTTGTACAAGGCTTTAGTTTGTATGCTGCAGAGGAAACCAGTCTGTTCCATGAAGAAAACAAATGATGTATCACCTCATTCCTCCCTCATTTGGTATTATCTTTCTGTTTTTTTGTTGCTCGTCTCTGGAGGGACGTGACGAGGGCGTAGTCAGCCCACCAACACGAAAGCTTAGAAAGTGCAAACACGCTGTACGAGCGAGGGAAGAATATAAAATGTCTTTGTGGTTCAGGAGAAGGGTGTCAATACTTGTGATCTATATTCAGACATCCTGTTGCCTGGTTAGGAATGGATGCTGGGAGCAGCTTGTGTGACTCCGATGCAGCAAATTAGTCAAAACTCTTTCAGGAATTCTCTTCATCTGTGCAACTCTGACAGGAAAAAGCTCATCACGAGTTCATCCTTGCCACTAAAGGAAAGGCACTTTGCCTTTACATTTGAGACACTTGCATTAAGAGATAAAGTGATTCAACATTTCTTTGCTCCATGTCTTGTCAAAACTGCAATGCAACGAAATGGCATCTCACTAAAACAGAATGTAACAAGGCTGATACAGGTCATGAGCAAATGTACAGCTTTATTCAACAAGAATAGAGCTTTAAGAATATCCTTCGGAAGCAAGAACAAAAATGTACTGACTTTATTTCATAGCTGATTAATTGTTTTAGTTGTTCTTCAAGCAGAATGCCCAGATTTGTATTTATGTTGTTGCATTTTTCTCCACTGGACAGAGAAAACAAGCAAGTTTCAGATTTATTCTAAATTATAAACTGACTCTTGAAGCAGTCATCTACAAAACAATCATTATTTGCAGCCTAACTATAAACAATAAAGACTGTGTAAGTCTGATACAGTTGTGTTAGACTTCAAGAAACAATACCTCCTCCATTTTAAATACAACAGTGAACTTTAACTACAAATCTGCTAGAATCATAAACCAAACCAGAGAAATATATATGTTTCTGCTACATGGGTAAAGCATTGTGTCCAGTTAATGGCCTTCAGTGGGATGTTTTACATAACTAAAAGTCCAAATCACCGACAATATATATGACAGTTCAAAAGTTAATGTCCTTATTTTTGAAAGAAAAACTTTTTTTTTTTTCAATGAAGATAACATAGAATGAATCAGAAATACAGTCTAGACATTGTTAATGTGGTAAATCAGTGGTCCCCAACCACCAGGACGCAGGTCATTTGGTACTGGGCTGCAGAGAGAGATTAAAAATGTTTTTAAAAAAAATATTTTATCCCTGGCGGAGTCTGCAGAGTGTTTTATTCTGAAAAAAAATGGCTGATTTTTAATGGGATATCTCCATAGGGGTACAGAGGAACATTTCCAGCAACCATCACTCCTGTGTTCTAATGCTCCATTGTATTAGTTAATGGTGTTGAAAGGATAACTGATGATTAGAAACCTCTTGTTAGCACATGAATAAAAGTGTGAGTTTTTATGGAAAACACGAAATTGTCTGGGTGACTCCAAACTTTTAAATGGTAGTGTACAATTTACAAAGACATAAAACTGAGAAAAGCAAAGCAAATCTTCCCTCTGGAGACGCCGGAAAAATATAATTTTGGACATTTTTTCCTTAAAAAAATACACAAAATAGTCACCTTTTAATCTGCCGATCAACAAACTGACTTTCATAAACTGTAATGTAAATAGTGCAAGAAATAATAGTTAAAAATAAGCTGAAAGCCTCACACAGTAACTCATTTTGAAACTTACTGCTCTACATTTATATCCTATTTTAACTCATGTACACAGTACAGGGAAATAATTGATCCCATCAGTTTCATTTATGGAGCAGCAGCATTTTTTCAGTGAGATCCAGACTTGAGACGGGTTCTTGCTGAAACTAGGCCAGTGTGTCACAGCGTTACATCACACCATGAGGGATTAATGCATTCTGCCATATCGGATTTCATCCAATGCACGTCTTGGGCCAAGCTGATAACAACCTCCATTAAATCTATCAATCTGCATTGAATCATAATTGTGCAGAAGTGTGTTTTTGGCAGCAGCGTTAGCGGTGCAGTAAATCAAACTGACTATCTTAAAAAAGGCTGAATGTGCTGCACTCTGGAGCACCTTTCAGGAGTAGCGCAGTAAAAATATATGAATTTAAAGACAAAAAAGAGCTGAAGTATCAGCTGTCCAATATGAGAAGTGCTGAAACTAGAGATAAAGTCCTGTCAGGTGAAGTACCTGAAGGTCCTCTGCGACCAGCCTTGTCTTGGTGCCTCCCGGGGCCCTCTTTGGTTTCCATCTGAGGTTCTGTGGTCTCATCCTCTGTGGTCTCAGAGTCTGAAATGAAGAAAAAGACAAACACCTCGATTAAAGATGGACAAAGATGGCTGGAACTGAAGTAGAGGGTGAGGAGAAAACAAGAGGAAGCGGAAAATAAAGAGTCCAGGTTAAAAAAAAAAAGAATGACATTTCACATTTGCTTAGCAGTTAGATGGGTCCTTGAAAAGAGCTGCAGAGCCCCCAGAGTGAAATAAATGGGCTGAAAGTCGAGCGTGACATGAAGCCAGCTGTGGCTTATAAAAATACATGACTGAAACATGCAGGGATGCAGAGATGCTCTTCTCTCAGCTCTGGATCAGTCTGTCTGTGGTAACTAAACAGCAGGGGAGAGAATTTACCAAGATCAGAGAAAAATCTAGAAAAGATTTCTGCTGGAGGAAACATATGAAACGCATCACCTCTGTAGAGATGATGTGTTTGATTAAGGATTTTATATGCTATTTATAGGTGCTAAAGAATACCAGGTATAATCAAATAACAGTTGTGTTGAGATGATTCTTAAAGGATGATTTTTTTTTAACAGCACTGATAAAAATGGCACAAAACAAACAGGACAGCACTGATTTGACTCATTCAAAAACAGAAAGAAAAGACAAATATCAGGGCGTGACGGTAGTGCAGGCTTGATTTGTGGAGGGAGCTGAACTTAAACATTTAAAACAACACGACACAAAAAAAAAAAAAAAACAAAAGGCCACAGACTGGATGAAAATAAACCAGAGATCATCAGCAGGGTAAACGGATGGAGGGAAAATAAGGTCAAATCAAGCAGGCAGGTTTACCATAGCTTTGCTTTCGGCAGGAGCGGAAAACTTCGCTTCCATAGTGGCAGCAAGAGAGGGCAGACGGGAGAGCACCGTTACTATGGAAACCAGCATCTCTCTCACCCACACGACCAATCCTCTTCGTACCCATTAGAGTCTAAAATCGCCAGCCAAACTGCTGGGTGGCTGACAGATACGTTTACAGGTTAGGGTGCCTGTGAAGGAGGAGGACGACAACCACAAAACAGGTTGCACCTCATCGCGCCTCACATCAAGTCAGATAATTCCAGACGGTCGGCCTAATGATAAGAAAGCCAGTGAGCAGTCACCATTAACTGCGCACGTCGCCAGCAGCATGTTTTCATGGGCATGTAGATCCACCCATCTGGAGCGAATGAAGCCAAATAGCTCACACGCCAGGCGAAGGAAATCATCTCAGTGATGTAATTACGAGGGAATATCTTTCACAGTGTACAACTTGCATCGCAGTGCAAACAGGATTTGGAGCCTCTGGTTTGGCTTCAGTTGCAGATTGCACAAATATTGCCAAATATTATACCATCAATGATCGAGGCCAGACATTATTCACTCGAGGATTTTAAGCAGAAATGCAGCAGCTTGATTACAGAATTATTGCTTTTTTTTGTGGGGGTGGATGTACAATAACAAAACCCACTCTGGTTGTAAGCAGTAAAAACACAAATACACTAAAGCAATATAGATGTTCTACAAGTTTCATGTACAACAGAGTTATTAGTAGAATAAATCAAAGTGAAGCACATGCTGTCGAAGGCTAAAATACGACACAACAGAGGAGAACAGAAGCTTACAGTAGTTTACATTTCTAACTGGAAAAAAAAAGGAAAACACAACAGACCACAACAATAGAATAAAGCTCATACTGACAACACACCATGGGTAAATCTGCCAAATGTCCGCGTGGAATGCCCAGTTCTCTGAAACAAGATACAAGAGTATAATGCATTATTCAGCAGCCAACGCAGCCAACGTTTCTGTTTTACACAAAACATTAAGAGTCCCATTTACCCCCGAAGTACCGCTGCTGCTGCCACATCCTAAGACTCATTTTACTGCCTTGGTCCTGACATCATTTAGACGTGTACACGAAGTAATGTCATCCAAAAGATATATGAGGACAACAGTATAGCAAGAAAGTCTGGTTGAGCCACAGTTCTTGAGCTCTAAAGCTTGTTCTTCACTAATGGAACAGGTCTTACTGCTGATTTTGGAGCTTTTACTAGCATCTTGGTAAGTAAAGTTGCTAATGATGGCTGCAATATTGGTTACATACTGCTTTTGTCAAGTCTTTTAAAACCAGCCTGATTGTCTATTTCCGTCATCATTTGGTCTGCTGGTTGAATTAACTTGTTCTGAAACATTAATCAGGTCAACAGCCTTTGATGGAAACACCGAACCTCCGGTCGTCCAGTCCCATCTACAGTCGAGATGAATTTCTAAATTGAAGAATATCTGACAAACTCTGAGGCTATCTTTGAGTCAGGGTCTGTGCTGATGCAGCAGTTGGTGAAAGTGCTTCCTGGACAGTCTGTCAATCAGCACAAGGAGAGCTCCTCAGAATGACTCACGGCTTTGCAGCGAATGGAAAGCAAAAGTAGCAAAAGTGCAAATGACTCATTTCGCACTCATTCCCCCTACGTTTGCCGCACACTCCCCATTGGTTAATGCTTTTTGTGTCAGACAGTTTGATTAACTGTTGCCTGGTGGTAGCTGCTGGTTGACAGATCCCCCCCCACCCCCACCAGAAGCCTCAACTGTTGTCGTGATCTCCATTGTTATGCCCTGAAGGCACTCATATCAGCAGAGCCCAGCCACAAATGGATCCCTTTGATATTTTGGATTTGGCCAATACTTCAAAAAAAAAAAAAATTCAGTGTTTAATCAAAATCCAACCAGCATTATTCTGACAAATCTGCAGCTGGAAGCACAATAACACGTCTCGAGGGTTCGATATTGATGCAGAATTGAGAAGAGGCAGCATCAGAAAGCAGCTTTGTCTTGTCTTTCGCTCACTTCGTAGCCCTCCTGAGTGGCTGCCCTGATTCTCATGTCTCCATGGAGTGTAGCCTACTGACACACTTTTCATCTGCCCCCAATTTCTGAAACCTGAATTGTGATATTTTAACAAAACTGTCACACAGCAAGATCCATATTTCAGGACATAGATTGAGCAGAGAGTTATAGAGGGAGTCTGGACAGCTACAGGAATACAGGATGTGTAGAAATCCTAAAACAAGCTTCAGAATGAGGGTCTTATTGTTTCTGTTGCTTACAGTACACTAAAATACATTTTTCTGCCTGGCAACCAGAGTTTTCCTAGGCTGACTTTCTTTCTTTGTTAGCTTGTCCTGATTTGTCCTACAGCAAGAATCACAATAAGCCACAACTTTGCTCCTTCAGCACATCCCCAACGCAATTTAACGTTCAATTACTATTAATATATCCCCTAAAATAAAAGTCTTGATCAGAATTCTTCATGTTTATTTCACTGATATTGACATCGTTATCAGGTAAAGGGTGTGGCATACCATCTGAATATGTAAAAACCTACAAATCTCCAGGAAGAACAACAGAGATAAGGCTTAAAAACGCCAGCACTGGACAGATTCGTCCCCCATATAGGGGCAAACTCACCTGAAATCTCTTCTTGGACCAAATTTTCTTCATCTTCAAGTAGTGCTTCCTGTCAAGCGTACAAGATTACCTGTGGCACGAGCTCACAAAAACATCCCTACAAGCCGAAAAAGCCCAGGGTGTGGCATCAAAAACAACAACAAGAGAAGGAAAATCAAGCTTTAAAACAGGATTCTGCTGCCTCTTTTTTTTTCTGCGTGGGTGTGTTTACTCTCCGGTCTAGCAGCAAGACGGGCAGAAAGCGAGCGAGGAGGAGAGATTCAGGATGCAAATAAGCCAGAACCAGGTGTCTTTGTGTCTGAGAGTGCATCCGCTGATGTGAAGCGTCTCTCTCTGACGTAGACGCTGCCTTCAGAGGGGCAATTCTCAGCTGGTTTGTCCAACTCCCCCCCCTCTCTATCTCAGCCGAAAGCCACTCAGAAACAAGGGGAGGTGGGGGTGGGAAGCCGGAGCAGAAGGGCTGATTGCAGTGATGAGAATGGAGAATAAGAGGAGGAGGGGAAAAAATGACAACAATCAGCTTCAGCAGAGCATGTTGACTTCTGTTTTTTTTTTTTTTTTTTAAATCTCTGAGCAAAGAAAGATGACAGTAAAAAAGAGCAAGATTGAGGAAAAGAAGAAGAAGTCAGAGAGGGGAAGAGACAAAGAGATGAAGAGCAACAGAGGGGGAGGAAACAGAGACCAGGATGGTGGGGGAGAAGATTCAGGAGGGAGGAGAGAGAGCCCGAGATACTGGGATGGAAGGAAAGGCGAGGGTGAGCGAAATATATCGGCTTCGTGATAAATAGGACTGTGAATAAAACACATCCTTAAACCTCTATCTTTCAGTCTATTGTCCTCTTTTCTTTGCCGGGTGGTAGCAGCCGTCAGCAGAACCCAGAGCCGATTAAATATTTATCTATATTCCATGTCTTTCAGCTTTAGCTAGTGATGGGGTCAAGGCCTCCAGCAGCAACACATTAGCATTGCTGGACTATTTCAGAGCAAACCAATCATGGTTTCCATTAATCATTAAGTCAATTAAATGATAAAGAAAAAAAAAAAACACAGCTCATTGCAAATCCACAGTAAAAATCCAGAGAAACAGTGCAAACAATGATTTGAAGGAAAACAGACAATCCTCTTATTTGTGAAGCTGAACGAGCAAATATTTGACATTTCTGCTTGGTTAATGTTTTAATTGATTAAATGACTACTTGTTGTCAATTAGGTTTGTAGAATTGAAGCAAGTGATTAATTATTTCCAGCAAACAATAACTCAAAATTGTTATCGACATCACTTCAAATTGCATTAATTGATTGTTTTTTTTGCCTGTTTGGGAGGAGGGCTGCACAGTAGTTAGGGGTTAGCCCTGTCGCCTTGCAGCGAGAACATCTCTGGTTCGCATCCTGCCTTCCTGCATCGCGTTTGCATGCTCTCCTTGTGCATGCTTGGGTGTTCTCCAGCTTCCTCCCACAGTCCAAAAACATGTTCAGGTTAAATGCTAACTCGAAATTGTCCGTAAGTGTGAATATGAGTGTGATTGTTTGTCTCTATATGTAGTCTTGTGATAGACTGGTGACCTGTCCAGGGTGTCCCCTGCCTTCACCCTAAATCAGCTGGGATAGACTACAGGTCCGCCCCCGACCCTAATGAGGATTAAGTGGATAATGAATGGGTGGATGTTTGGAAGGAGCTGAACTCAGAAATGCAACTGTGACATACTGTCTCCCTGTAAAAGTCACTAATTTAAACATCTGACAGTTACTAAACACTCCAGCAGTGTTTCTGTCACCCTACAAATGTACCGTAAGCGCAAATATTCACTTTCCTTTTAGCTTTATTCGGTCGCTAACAGCTCCTGAGGGAAATATCTGTCTCCTTCACTGCTAAATCCTCCACAACAGCTGGTCACCAACTCTGTCTCTCTGCTGTCACACACCATTCAACAACACAACTATAAACAAGAAAAGCACTCGGAGAGCGCAGTACTCCGCCAAGGCTGATCAGTCGTATGATTTCCGATGCTAATGTCCAGATAAGTCCACAGCAGTTGATCTATAGTAGGATCGCAATCATGTGATTGTCAGCAGGCAGCTGATGTAGTGTTCACTTGTTGTCATAGTTACAGTGACGCTGCGCCACTGTCTCACAATAATACAGAAATGTTTAACAAATCAGTGAAGCTGCATTACTGCCAAAATGTAATCAATGGTCTTTGTGTCATATATGACCTTTCCTGAAAATTTCATCCAAATCCGTTAGTCCATTTTTGAGTAATGTTGCAAACAGACAGACAAACCAACGCCGATCGTCACATAACTCTGCCGCGTTCCTTGGCAGAGTAAGAATAACAATGGGGCTGAATATTAAGGTTAAGATCCTCCAGTATCATCTAATATACAAATGTACCCAACCAGGTTCAGGGAGGGCAGCCATCTGCCTCACCAGGTCAGGGTGAGGGTCAAGGAGAGGGAGATAAAACTTAGTTTGATTGCAGCTAACCTATGATTTTTAGCAAGTGTTGTGCAAAAATGTTTTTTACTTCTCAGTAGAAAGGGACTGTAGGTATTTTTACTCCGCCAAGTAATGTTACGTGACAAACGCCATTGGTCTGTCTGCAATATTACTCAAAAACGGGCGAAATTGGATGAAATTTTCTGGGAAAGTCAGAAATGACACAAGGACCAAGTGATTAGATTTTGGCAGTGATGCGGCTTATAGTCTGCATCCACGGATTTGCTAAAAAATTCAATATCATTGCGAGACAGCAACAAGGCATCACTGTAACTATGACTACAGGTGAACACTACGTCAGCTGCCTGCTGACGATCACGATTGCGATCTTACTACCAATCGACTGCTGCAGACCACAAATTTTTAAACATTTCTTCCGTTGGAAATTATACGACGACTAAGCAGCCTTTTGCAGAGTAAATATTTCATCCAGTGTTAATATAAGAACACTAATGAGAGCAGTATTACATTTATTCATAATTATATCACCAACAATCTGGCATATTTCAGCTAACTTGAGGTGAGAAGTTTGCGCCTTCCTCCACTATTGTCTTATTTTCATCTCACTAAGCTAATATTGACATAATAGTGATGTCTATTTCTGCATAATGGCCTGCATATATCAAAGAGAATATTATGAAACTCTCTCCTCCAGGACTTCTGATTTGTAGAGAAACGTGATCAGGATATGTAACTGCTTTCCACCGTCTAACTGGCTTCTCCTTCCAGCCTCTCTCGGTCTCGAATACACACTTTGAAACACATTAATTCTTCTTTCAGATGTTTCTGTGCTCCCCAACACCTCCCCATCACACCAATCTAAAAATAATTACAGGCAGATCCAGATCTAAGTGCCCAGAGTCCTTCATCCACATATCAGGACAGCTCCTCTATCCTCGATTTGAACGACAAGCTTTTTAGCGTTGTTAAGTGAGGCATGTTACTGTTTACGGCCTTGTAAACACAGAATCAATATGGGAGATTTACTCCTGCAGTGAATCAGGATCTGCTCGGTGAATGTGGATTTTCATTCTCGCTGTGAGCTTCTTCATCCGATGATTATCAGCTTGCTACAACAGGTGTTTTTTTTTTTATCCTCAAAAACATCACTGACTCGATTTGAATTTATTCTGTTCACAGATGCAGTGGATTATTTTAACAAACCTCCCTCTGTTCACCCTCAGCCGCCTCGCACTCCTCCTCCATCCATCAGCAGTGAGAAGCATTCGCTCCAGCAGAAAGTGAAGCAATCAATACAATGCTTTATGCGTGATATGGGATACACCCCCAAGTAACAGTTCAGATGCCGCCGGATCAATAAGCCCATCATAACACAAGCCAATGAGAAGCCAGATACGGTGGTGGAGCGTCCATTTCATGCTGCTTGGAAGCATCTCTCATGAGGTCGTCTTTTTATGCTCACTAAAAGCCAGTCAGCTTTAAACGAACCTCTGGCTGGAACATCACAATGTCAGATAATGAGATATTATTCGTGTCATTTATCTATTACCAATCTGGTTCATTTGACGCCTGTATGTTCACTGCACAGACTTAGATCGTAATTAGTGACCTCTGACATCTATCTGACATTCCTGTGCGAACAAGATGGAGTCAAATTTGAATGTTTCTGTTCAATCAGCCTGATGCAAAATTTGTCTTCTGCAATGTCAACACGCATGGAGAAATCATAGACACTGAAAGAGCATGAAAAAGACTTTGGACAGGTGCAATTTGGAGCGCGCTGTAGTTTAATTAGCTTAAAACAACAAGAGAGTAAGCAGACTTCACGGACACCCATTGATTTTGTGACAGAGGCTGCTTTGTGTGGAGGAGCCTTGATAGATGTCTTCCAGGGATACAGCTTTATCAGCAGCACGTCTGGCAGAGTCTCTCTGCAACGGAAAACAGATTCTGCTGCTGTTACATCACAGTGTGATCACACTGTTTCTGTTTGTCAGCGCACACCGAGTCCGATCATACCCAACCTGACATTTAACAACATCTATGTCTTCAAGAAAAACCTCTTCATCACTGTAATAAGGAACATATTCAGGTCACTGCCGTCGCTTAATTGTCATAATGTCTTGGAGCTATTCCCACTAGGTATTTATCTAATGATAAGTATTTCTTCTGTGTATCTACATTGTACACAAACAGATTAAGGCAACATACAAAAGCTGGACAAATGTATGTTCAAAACTGTGCAGAGTTCTTAAGTTTTCCACAGTCAACAAAACCACACAGTGGAATCTAGAAAGAAAACCTACAGAAAGACAGCAAAGCATAAAGGATCCTCTTTCTGAACGCAGTCCTTGAGATTATGAGTTGACACTATTATTCTATGACAGTACAAAAAAGAAGGACACAAGTCATATTTCCTCTCCATATCTTTCTATCAGCTGTACTTTCCCTGCAAGTTAACAGCCAAGTTCCAGCAGCTGTGTTCAATCCTTTGCTCTTGTATGAAAAGTGAAGAAAACCCAAAATGTTCTGTGAATATACTTCAAGATGTCAAGTCATGTAGTCTAGACCAAAGCACAGACCAAACAGACACTGTATAACCCATCTGGCAGCTGCTCCAGGGAGAAAAATTGCATTAGATGCTATTAGACTCCAAAAAAACCCTTAAAAACAAAAGTGGTATTAAGCTCATATTGTGAGGAAGTTTGGAAATCCCAGATGACAGTGGCCCATGATGACAGTCACACTGCAACCCGATGCTACCACCTAATCCTGATCAGATCCCTGAGGGTTCCTGAGAGCAACTGTGTACCAGCAGGATGGAACACAAACACACCATTTGCCAGACCAAACATGAGGGAAACAGCGATGGCTTTAGCCTCGCATATTGCCTCAGCTGCGTCATGAGAATAGAGAACCTAATTACTCAAACTGCATCCTTAATCCACTTGAACATAATGTCTGGAGAATGTAAAATCATCAAGCAGCTATAGATTATTTCTTTTCTGGTATGACAATGTAAGCCATCCATACAAGAGGACTGGCTCAGTAAAAATGCAGAGTCTGAATGCCATTAGACATTGTCTCTGCAGAGATGGGCTTAAAGTTCTGCAGAACAACTTTCCACAAACACAAGAAGATTAAATACGACTGACTTCAGTAATTCGCGTCACCTAAATATGTAGCGGGAGGCAGGAATTGATGGGACTCGGAAACACCCCCACAATTTAATCAGTTGTTCCTTGTATCATTTCTGACGGATAAGTCCTGATAAGTCCGCAGCGGCCAATTTGTAGAAGGATCGCAATCATGTGATCGTCAGCAGGCAGCTGACGTAGCGTTCACTTGTCATAGTTACAGTAACGTCGTGCTGCTATCTCGCAATGATATAGAAATCTTTAACAAGTCCGTGGATCCAGACTATAAGCTGCATCACTGCCAAAATCTAATCACTTGGTCCTTGTGTCATTTCTGACCTTCCCTGAAAATTTCATCCAAATCCGTTAGTCCATTTTTGAGTAATGTTGCTAACAGACAAACAGACAGACTGACAAGCGTATGCCAATTGTCACATAACTCCACTGTTCCTTGGTGAAGTAACAAAACATCTCAGCACTGTGGCCATCCTGTCACACTCTCTGATGTTGTCTGAATTTGTTTAAATTTGGATGATCAATTGTGCCTTTAACAGGAGAAGGTTTGTATTTTTTTCTCAGGTAAAAACCATCATTTTCTTTCAGTTGTTTAAAATGTGACCCTTTTGAAATCCAGAGAAAAACAATGCTAATAAGCAACTATATTCATATTTTACAATTCAGAAGTGGACTGCTGTACCTTAAAGTTGAGCCTGCAGTAAAAAGTGTTATCCATGAGCGTACAACAGAGAAAAACTCAATCCAATTAGGCAGTAACAATAGCGGCCTCCAGTGTATTACCTTGTTTTCATTTCCATTACAGCTGTTCCACTTAATTGAGTCTGCATATTATGCTTTCCTGTGACAGCGTGAACCTTTTCTTACTTCAGCCTGTTAAAAGATCCTAAACAAACCATTTTATGCTGTCATACTACACATTTTGTATTGACAGCAGCTCCCACTCACCTCTCTGTTTCTTACTTGTCGGCCCACTCACTCCTTCCCGAACGTTCCTCAAAGCTTTCCGTGCATCCAGTAGCTCCTTCCGCAACATGGCTCTTGTTTTCCTTTATAAACCAACTAGATCACTACTGCTGCCAAAAACAACTTCTCCTCCTAGTGCGAATGTTTTCCATCGAAGACCACTAGAAAACAAGGGAACTTCCTCAGACTGGCCCCAACGGCCCGACATCTCCCAGTTTCACCTTCTCTTATTATGCCGTCTTCAAAATGGCCTCTTCTGCAGCGTGAAACGGTGAAACAAGCATGTGCCGCCTTCAACTCCACCATCTTCAGCCCATGTCTCTCTTTCTTGCCCTCTCCCTGCTCCCCCAAAGCCCAAACTTTGACTGCCAACTTCAGTGGGCTATTTCAAGTGGTGCACAGTACAACCCCTCTAGTTGTACTATACTTTCCCTCTGCACCCCCTTTCAGAGAGCTGCCTCCCCTCCCAGTTATAGCAGGAGATTAAACTCACTGCTGCACAGAAACCAAACGACCTTTGCTGTCCTCTGTGGGCCACCCTGCCTGGACGACAGGGAGTTTTTTTAACTCTAATACACAGCAAATGTGTTCCAATAAGCCTTTTCGGATATGCTACAACTTCACTTACTGAACAATAAGACAGCTACAGTGATAACAATGGAAGTGAGGAGGATCTATTTCAGACAACTATGTGCTCACAGACCTTGAAGCTGGAGGTGAATAACTCTGTGGCCTTGTATGAGGTAGAAATGAAGTTCAGACTCAACTTTGTGACTGAAAGAAGACATTCAAAACAATTGTTAAAATCTAAATATGTGAATGTGGATGATTGTGGGCATTTATTAAAACCAAACACAACGGACTAAAACCTCCTTCTCACTCTGACACACGTCAAAGATGTTTTTCAGGTGATGCAACACATATTCTGCCGTTTATACGGGGGATAAACGAAGCTGGAAAACGGTATCTATATAATTACTCTGCCAAGCCGTGGAGTTATGTGACGATCGGCATATGTTCGTCTATTTGTCTGTCCGTCTGTCTGTCTGTCTGTTAGCAGCATTACTCAAAAATGGAAAAACGGATTTGGATTAAATTTTCATGGAAGGTCAGAAATGACACAAAGACCAAGTGATTAGATTTTGGCAGTGATGCAGCTCATAGTCTGGATCCACGGACTTGTTAAAGATTTCTATATCATTGCAAGGTAGTGTCACTGTTACGGCTGTGGCCGTATTTTCTAATATGGTAGTATAGTGTTTGCAGTTTGGAAATGTTTTGTTGTCTGGGAGTGGGTGCTCTGTGTTTGTGTAGATCTTTGTCTCGTCCTTGTTTTCTGTGTGAGTCGTCTGTTCGTCTTGTTAGTTTGTAGTGGGTGTTATGTGTCTGTGTGTAGATCTTTGTGTCGTGCAGGAATCATAATTGGCGGCAAGGCGGACGATACTGGTTGGCTGTTTCCCCTTTTTAAAATCTTGGCGGCCGGCAGTGGAGAGGGAGCCACTTTGACAGCAGCACCCTTTTGTGTGTTTGTTTCCCAGCCTCCAAACTCTAGAATTGAAACCTGTGTTCTGTGACAGATTAGACTAGCTTTGCTTTTGCTAGATTTAGTTAGGTTTTCTCTTTCTGGTAACTGTGGTTTTGATTGGATAATTTTGTTTCATCCAACCACATCTGATGTACAAATCAGTGATGTAACATTAATGCAAATATTACATTTAATTTGAATTCTATAAAAATGATGTGTATCCCTTTATTAGTGTGCTTTTTAGCATACACTGTGTATTAGTTCAGATTGCTATTTATAAAAAGGGATTATCTTGCACTGGGGACATTAAATGTATAGCAAGAAGGCTGCAATATAAGCCAACTACAGTAGCAGTATTGTAAAAATGTGAAATACAGTGTTTTTGAGAGTTTGACTGATACTAACAACTGGAAATCTGAATATATTTTTGCCTCAACTGCTTCAAGTTGAATTTCTAATGTAATTTGTCTTCTTTTTTCTCTCCAGCTCTGTGGAAGAACAATACAAATTGACTGTGCAACTGCAACTTTAAATACTTTAGACTAGAGACAGTTGGCTGTGACCCAGAAACCTACATCTACCTGATCAGACTGTTCCCTTTACAGAATGGATCCACGTTTAAACCACAACAATCTCTCTCAGCAATGGGACAAGAATCCATCCATTCATTCATCCATCCATCCATCCTCTACACACCGTTTAATCCTCATTAGGGTCGCGGGGGACTGGAGTCTATCCCAGCTGACGCAGGGCGAAGGCATGTTCACCTAGACAGGTAACCAGTCAGTCACTGTTCCACAGAGAGACAGACAACCAGTCGCACTCACATTCACACCTCTGGATCATTTAGAATCGCCAATTAACCTCAGCATGACTTTGGAAGCCGAGGTACTCTATGAGAACCAAGCAGGGAACATACACACTCCAGAATGCACACATCTTTTTTAAAATCATATGAAGATAGATTCAGATGTCAGGTTCAAATAAGAACTTGTGCAAAACAGCAAAGACAGGGACGTGTTTGAATACTGGCTGTGCACAATCATCGACAGCTACACTAAGTGTTAGACAAAACCAAGCCAATATGAGCCTGCTGGCCTTAAGCTCTGAACTTATATGAATGCACTGCTATGTTTTCCACAATTTTTAGATGCGACACATTGTAAACAAAACCACTTTTAGTTACAACTACTTGTCAACAGGTTGTATTCAGTCTTAAATGCAATTTATGAAAGTCTGTATCTGGTAGCATAATGTTGGTGGTGTTTCCTTTCCCGTTAACTGTTACGAGCAGTCGAAGGATCCTGACCCCAACTCGTCAACCGCTGCTTTAAGGGTACAACAAAGACCTTTCCAAATGTTAGCTTATTACTAACTGCAAGTCACGTCGGACGGGTTTGTCACAATATAACACTGATCTATTGTAAAAACAGCTTAAAATACCACAGGTGACCAACTTCTTATTCCCTTTGAGCTTCTTTCAAACGGCCTCTCTGGCCTTCAGAAGTTTGACAGTGTGTTAATCAGAAGCTATGACGTCAATAAAATGGTCCAGACTTGTGACACAGCACTGCTGTGGTTTCTGGTTGGTCTGATATCTTAAAGTGGCAGCCCTGACTGTCTGACTCACTGAGCAACGCTAAAAAGCAGCCATTAAAACTGAGTGCACACACGAGCAGATACACGCAACAGACAAACACACTATCACACACCATTGCCTGTATCTTTTTCACCACGCTGACCGTGATTGAGTGTGACAGTGCCGCGTCTTGACCGTGGCGATGCTATAATTATCTGTGATGTCTGCTGGTGCAATCGGAGAAGGGGGCCGGCGGCATCCACACATCACTAGAGCACGAGCCCTGAGGCCGGCACGGCACATACCGGGCCATAAATAACCACCAGGAGAGAGAAGAGGGAGATGGAAGAAGGAGGCAGAGGTCAGAAGAGCCAGAAAATAGCTAAAAAATAACAAACAGTAGTAAAAAAAACAAAGAAAACATATTATTCTGTTGTTGTTAACCTGTTTGCTATTCATGCAAATGGTAACACAGACACTGAATGTTTCAATAAGAAGTCTACAAAACCAAAATGCTGACAACTAAAATAACATTTGACTATTTCCATTCAAAGCTGTGTTAATGTTGTCTTTATATATGTGAGCGTGGGATCTTTCAATGCATAGGCCTCAGGATTAAATATTTACCCAGCATGACTTGCCTGTCGCTGTCATATCCATTTTTCATTGTACCAAGTCAAAATTTGTCTTTTTGCTTTTAGGTCAAGTCTTTAGAGTGTCTCAAGCACAAGTCAAATAGCAGCTCTTCGTTTAAGTCTGGACAAACATCAAGTTTGTAGCTCCAGTTATAGAGAAAAAGAAAACAACAAAGCAACAGACCAAAGAGGGATAAAAATGGCTTTAATTAAAATAGCGGCATGTACCTTGCAGCATTGTTAGATAAATCTAAATCCTAACTTCAATCAGGCTGAAATTAGCAGAGAGAGACAGAGAGAGAGAGAGATAGCTGAAAAGAAGACATATTTACTGAGATTAAAACCAGGACGGAGACATGGAGGTGCTGAGTGAAATGGCAGCTGGACCATGTGCAGCTCATAGTGTGAGAGCTGCTGACATGTGAGCTCAACTGTCAACTTTCTCCACAGGCCGACATCACTATGATCAAATGCGCCAGCAATACAATGATCTCACTGCCAGTCGCAGCCTGTTATTTTACACAAGGACTCCAATGGATGATGCAAACCGGTGGCGAGTATTTATACCACCAAGTGTGATGGTGATGTCCTTGGAAAACAATATACTGCTGTGGTTTGATCCCAATGGCAGGCCTGCTTTAAAATCATTTCTGCTTATTGGGCCCTTAACACAACAGAAAAGCACCACTTCACACATAGCAGCTACAGTTATGCACAGATGGCTTGACGTTTTAACCCGTTAAACATTTGTTTGTGGTATTCCTCCTCTGCATAAAATGACATGAAATATAGAGCTGTATTTGCACATAGCAGGGTTGAGGTATACGCTGATCCTCGACTTAGTTACTGGGGCATAGAAGACAGCTGAGCTAAAAAGGCCACAAAAGCTTCACTGACAAATGCTGTCCTTATAGGCAGAGGTGACAAGACAAACTGGGAAATTATAGACTATCCATTCAAAGCCGTCATACTTGAACTGTCCTTGAGCAAGACACTAAAGCAGAAATGTCGCAGATCCACTTTCATGTCACTTTTCCAAACCAATTGGTGAGTTTACTTCATAACATTAAAGTAATTTGGTGTCAGGCAGGATTGCACTCATAACTTTTTGGAAAACATAATTTGTGTCTTGCCAGCTTTGCTGTGTGAATTTATGCTGACAGACCAGCCATCCTGAGTGAAACTGTCTCACCAAAGCATTCTAATTTTGGAAGTGTTAGAGAGCTGCAACAGCAGCAATATCTTTACAGCCTAATTTAATTTTACAGCCTAATCATGGTCTCACTCTCCCGTTCAATCAGTTAGTTTAGGATTCATTTGATTCAAATCGAAATATTCATGAAACAGCTTGCCCTGACCTCCTCATTTTCAATCAGTTTAAAATAAGGACTTCTATCTTAAAATGTCGACTTTCAGCATGAGCTCAATCAACTTTTATCATTCGTCCAAAATGGAAATGGAACCATGTTCCACCCTCCACATAGTAAGATTCGCCAAGACAACCTTATCTCAAATAATAATAGAAAGATCAGGTATAATATTTACCTTATTTTTTTCAACAATGGCAATAAAGTCAGTATCATAGCAAGAGTTTGGACTAGCAGGAGACGCTCAAACCTTACAGCTGATATCTTTGTGCAGTTATTTCACACTGTTTATGACATTATTATATTATTCTGCCTTTTGCACTGTTACAATATACAATAACAGCAAGCTTTCAGATTGATGATACAACTGAATGACTGGCAATATTATTGAACCATGTGTAGTTGTAGACAATTTAAGTCTTTACAGGCTAACGTGAGTTTCCCAATATCCCTAAAGTTAGAAGCAACAAATCCTCAGAGGAAGAGTGTCGTCGCCATGTGCCCAAACTCTAACTTATACAGTTCAATAAACACAACAAACAGCCAAAGGTTCAGCTGTGCAGCTCAGAGAAGTCTCTATTTACAACCACAAGCTAATTTTAAGCCTTTCCCACTGCTGCTCTGCAGATATAAAAGACGGGGGCAGCAACTCATGTTTAAAATCCAATCTTGGATCAACAGTTGTTTGGTTTAAATGGGGTTCCAGAGACTAAGATTATATCTTATGAGAACAAATATTAAATTAAAAAGACAAAAAGTTGAGCATGAATGTGAATATCCGAACAGATTTAAGGATCCAATTTAGAAATATGCTGTTGTGAATTAATGGTGTAATGAAAATATAAAAGTAAGCGACAACTCCTTTTGAGGACCATTTAGAGGTGAAAAGAAAATACACCTGAACCTTTACAATCCAATGTTAACCCTTCAAATTTCTTTAACCTAAGTATGAGTTGCTTGTGATTACCTTCACCGAGGTCCATAACCGCCAGGACAGCGCTGCAGTCTGCCTCTCCCAGCTCATTGGTCGCCACGCAGGTATACAAGCCAGCATCGCTGGTTCGACAGTCCCGTATCCACAGCCCCCCCGAGTCCTGGCCCTCTGATGGAGGAAGGAGCTCGTCGTTGTGGTACCAGGCCAGGGAAGGTTTGGGATACCCAGACACCGACACCCTCAGTCGGATATCACACCCTGTTCCTACAGCTGCTTTACGGAGTTTACGGATGAAAACTGGCGCTGTGGGTTCTTGCGTTTTATCCACATTGTCTGAAACAATCTGGTCACTGGGGATTTTGGCCCTTTTGGGTGGGATGTTGAGACGGGGACTCGACCTGGAGCCTTCTGCCATCTTGATTTCTTCCAGACTTCTTCACAAACTGCACTTCTTATCTGGTAACTGATTGGGGTATTAAGGTGTGCTGCATTTACTGGATGCCTCTTCTGAGAGACTCCATTGGTTCAGAGATCTTGAGGCTCACAGGGACTACAGAGGATGTTGGACCTGGGCTGTTGCACCGGGGACTGAAATGACCAGAGGACAACAATCAGAACGATGGCAAAAGAACCCATTAATAACCGGTTTATAACACAGAAATCTTATGAACAAGCCAGGTAAACATTTTACTGCAATCACTTGGCTATATTGCCAAGAAACTGGAGATTACATATTTTTTAAAGGCTAGGCAGTCGAACTTAAGACACTATTATATTGCATTATGTAGTTCTGGGGTGCTAAAATCTAAATTTTTCAAAAAAAAAAATATCAAAACCTCTCTCTCTCCCTCCCCTAAATGTATTTATGAAGTTTTCAAATAGCTGCAGTATTCTTTTACAAAGCAAGAGGTGACCTGTGTTATACCATAGACTTCTTGTAGGCGCAACACACCATTAGATATGTCCTGTCAGTTTTGGTTCAAAAGTGATGAGTCATACAGAGAGGAAAAAGTCAAAGTATGATAGGCAGAAAGATAATGTTTCCTGGCACCTCAACCCATTATATTAAGATGCTACTAAGGTGTTGCCTTACATTGGAAACAACAGTTCAGGATGTGTAGAAGCATGTGATGTTAGAAGTTATAAAACTACAAGATTTGTACAATGGCGCTAAAGTGGACTTTAACTCTAAAGGTCATGATTTCCCTTCTTTCTCTGACACTCATTTACGTCTGACCTTTAATTGAAAGTACATCCCTAAAATAAAAAATAAAAAAGTACAACTGGTGTGTCTTTGTCCTTCAGATTGACAAACCAGGTCATAAGAAGTGTTGTTTAAATGTAATAATTATTCCAAATAATTAGAGTGCCCTAATTACCCATCAAATAATGCATGCATTTGTTTCATGTTCTAATTCATGATATTCTAAAATGCTGATCCAAAGAGATGCCTGAAATAAACTTTAACTGATAATAGAAAGAAATGCAACTTACTTCACTTTTGCCACTAAAGCCGAAAGGAATCCCTTTGGACATCCCCACAAAGTCCAAGTTAAGGTAACAAGATCCATGGAGCAAAATATTTCATCTCAAATCATTTGCTAAAGCCAGTGTCTGTGCGTGTCCTTTAGCGAGCTCGGCTGTAGGTGTAAGTCCAGCTGAGATCATGTAGCATTAGCAGCCACCGCCATGGTCCCTTTCAACAGCTCCAAGCCCCGCTGAAGACTGCCGAGGCACACACACAGATCCTTTTTCCTAAATGTCAAAGTGCTCAGGCCTTCTGGACTAGTGTGTCTTCACTAGCAACCCCTGAGTGCTTCTTAAAAAACTACACTTTTAACCTTTTTAGGCCTCCAAGTACTTAAATCAGCTCATGTTATCTGTCTCCTTCTCTGCTTCACCCCCCAACTCCTCAGTCTGGACCTCGACAGCTGCACTGCCACTGATAGGTCACATTTCTTGGGCTGCCATGTATGACCTATTCTACAACACACACACTCCAGGCCTTTTAGATAATATTATCAACCAAAATGTGTGTGTCTGTGTGAAAGAGGCTGCCACAGCATGTGTGTGACAGTTGGAGTTGCTATAAAAAGAAAGTCTAAGAATACAGACAGGACTTGACGTGATTCGTGCAACTGTAGGGCAATGACAGATTTGGATGAAATTTTCAGGGAAGGTCAGAAAAGTCACAAGGACCAAGTGATTACATTTTGGCAATAATGCGGCTTAGTCTGGATCCATGGATGTGTTAAAGATTTGTGTATCATTGCGAGATAGTGGCACAGCATCACTGTAACTATGACTACTACGTGAATGTGATTCTACTATAAATCCACCGCTGTGGACTGATCGGGACTCATATGTCAGAAATGATACAAGGAACAACTGATTCAATTGTGGGGGTGTTTCTGAGTCTCATCAATTCCCGCCGCATGCTACATATTTAGGTCACGTGATTTGCTATCCATACATGAAAAAATGCTGCATTTCTGACAATGCCATATGGGGGCATAAACAATCTTGGGAGAGTGCTGCGCTCTCTGAGTGCAGCTAACATAGTGTTCACTTGTTGTCATAGTTACAGTGACTCCGTGCTGCTAGCTCACAATGATACAGAAATCTTTAACCAATCCATGTATCCAGACTATAAGCTGCATCACTGCCAAAATCTAGTCATTTGGTCCTTGGGTCATTTCTGAGCTTCCCTGAAAATTTTATCCAAATCTGTATGTCAGTTTTTGAGTAATGTTGTGGACAGACAGACAGACAAACCAACGCCCATGGTCACATAACTCCGTCAAGGAAAATGGTGGAGTAATTACTGCATCTCAACATACTAATGGAGGTTTAGAGTTTCACAGATGATGACAGGAAAAAGAATCCACCCGCGATCCAAAATTCTAGATAAAACATCATCTTCTTCATCAGATCACTGTAACATCAGAACATGGTCATTTCCTTTACACACTGCATTACACTGTCACCGCAGTTAAATCAAAACCAGGGTAAGTGTTTATTATATCATTTCTAAATGGCAGACTTTGCCCAAAACAAAAAAAAAATCAGTATCTGGGTTATTCGTTTTCACAGTCAATATTAATCTGATCCATCTTTTTCACTGTAGATGCTGTTTTACAAGTTTATTAAAACTGTCTTCATTAATAATTGAATTGCTCATTAAATCAATGTCAACATAAATAAAAGACGACAGAATATATGTACATTCAGAGCACAGATGACTCTTTTACTGAAATTTCTTTGAAGTTAAGCAAAGAAAGTTGATTCAATGACATGTCTCTGAGGAGAAGAGCCAGTCTGATGTATGTGGAGCTGAGCTAATGGATGACTGAGCCTGAAAGGGACCAGATATGCTTCAGATCACTGACTTTATTCTCTCTCTGGCAGGTTTAAGGAGCCGTTGCTGTGGTGACAGGACCTGAGAGATCCTTCACAGAAAATTCTAGTTTTTATGAAACAAAGAATGCAATGAAATCTGCTTAAAACAAGTGTCAAGAACACAGCCCAGGTCTTAATGATAATATAGCAATTTTAGTAAAATCAGTATGTTTTATACAGAGTTCAGATCAATAGGCAGCACAGACCTCAGACTATGACAAAACTAAGTTAATTTATAAGCATTACTAGTCCAAAAAATCTTGAGACTAAGTCTAAACCAACAAAAAATAACTTAAAAACTATCAAATCAGGCTCAAACCTCAAGGAAGACCAAAGCGAGTCAGCTATAATGTTCAAAACATTTTACTTTCCCTATTTAAAAACACTCTATGTGACTATTCATAGTTTTGATGCCTTCAGTGAGAATCTTCAATGTAAATAGTCATGAAAATAAAGAGAAAAAAATATTACATCAGAAAGTGTGTCCAAACTTTTCACTGGTAGCGTATGCGGCATGCAGCTAAATTCCAAATATAACATTACTGTGGGAAACTACATGATTACAGAGACAATAATTCTAATCTTACCTGAAGATGATATGGAGCCCAGCAACCATGGATGATTTTTCTGCACTGTATTGACTGGAATTAAGAATTCAGATGCAGACTGCCTGAGATGGATCTGTGAACGCTCTCATCCGTTACATCTACCTGTGTTACACAAAAACAGTCCAGTGAGACAGACTTGCGTGCAGAAAAACTCTATTATGTGACATGTCCTGGTGTAAACAGTGAATTTTGTCGTGAGCATTACACAGAATACATTTGCTGCCATCTTCTCCATCACCCAAACAGTAGCCCAGCTGTCAGCAATGCTAAGGTCTCAGACAAGGACTGCATGCATAAAGCCCTGCTAGGATGGACCAAGCTTGTGTAAGACAGTTTTGCTATTTTGTGAAGTTTCCAGCTTCTAAGCTCTAAGGATATCACCAGTATATGTACTACGGTAACAATACTGGTAAGTAAATGCATAAAGGATAGATTTATTGTCCTTTTCTTTTCTTAAAATGACATTTAAAGCTACAGTTTCAACTGGCAGTTTTCTCATATTCTTCTTTCTACAGCTCCTCCTGCTGGATCAGGATGCATCACAGGAGAGCAAAGACGGACATTTAATCAGAATGAAGATACTTCAATTACATTTTTCATATATTACTTTTGTACTTTTACCCAAGTAGAATTTTGGATGCAGGTCTTTAACTTGTAATAGAGTATTTTTCAATTGTTGTCTTGATACGTAGAGATTGGAATAACTCCTTCTCTATTGGTCATTCTCTTTTATTCCCTCCTTGTGAATACATCTTGTGCATAAGACAATCCTTAATGTGCAATAGTTTGAGCTTTTCTAATATTTTTCAAGTTGTGACATCATAAAAAACGCATGTATTTGTGTGCCTCTGTAAGGAGAAAAGTGTTGGTGAGGAAAGCATAATTCTGTGGATAAGAATAAAGATCAAAGCATGAGACTGAAAGCCAAAATCTCATTTTATCTTCTGATGTTTTGACAGCATTCTGCTATTTTACATGAAGGACAAAGTGCAGATAGTAGGTGTGGTAGAAACGCATCTAGGTTATTTTGTTTGTGGGTGCATCTATATTAAATGGCCACGTTCTATGTAGCCGTGATTTCTGATCATCAATAACTAATAAACAAATGCTGCATTTCCAAAAAAAAAAAAAAAGAAGTTGCATTTCTGACAATGCCACATGGGGGAATGAACAGCCTTGGTGGAGTACTGAGCTCTCTCAGTGCTTTTCTAGTTCCTTTCAGGTTTACATGGGCCACTTTTTTGAAGAAACTTAGTCAACAACCTCTTAATATACCTTGTTTTATTGCACTGTACTGCAAGTAATTTTCACGAAGTGTCTACTAGTGTTAATCAATAATGAATAGACTAAAGTGTATTACAAAGACAAGATATAGTCAAAAAAAAGAGAAACACTTAAAACTGCCCTAACAGAAACTTTCCTGCAAAGTAATTACCTGTACATCCAGTCAGGTTTGTACTGACATTTTAGAGGGTTTATCAAGCTGCAATGCCTGTCAAAACTTTATCTCAAGCTAAAGCACTTTGTCTCAGAGAAGGGAGTTATTAAGATTCTGGAGGCCATGATTGGACGTCTTAATGAGACAACCTGCACAGACAGCTCTTCGGAAATGACCTGATGTACCAGTGTTACGTCTGCAGACAGTCAAAACCTGGTGAGCAATGGGTCAAAAATGAGGGCAAAATAAATGTTGTTATTGAGCATATTTTCATATGTTAGCATTTTTGCAATATAATAATAACTGTCATAAGTAACTGTAAGTTTCCTCTGTATAGTATTGTTTGTTCCACATACCACCAGCAGCACCACTGTATATGTTAATAAAAGAGTGCAACTGATGACAGTTTTTCAAAATCAGTACAATATATTTCACGTATGTTTGAAAGTCTGTTCTTCGGATGCCAAAGCAGGTTTTAAATACATTCATAGTGAGAAAATCAGGTGTCACTATTTTAAAGTTTTTTTTTTTTAAAGCGGTTAGCGTTGAATTACATCCTTACATCGTTAATAAAATAGAAGATAATGACATTTTTAGACCTGCTTTTACACAAAATGTTCTTTGTTGGACAAAAGTAGTTGAACGGTGATGCAGTATTTTATCGCCCTCTTCTGGTAAATATAGTATATGGGACTTTCAGATTAAAGCTGATTTCAAAACCAAACAATCCTACATTCAGTTTAGTGCCCCGCATCCATATTTTTTTTGGTCTGAGATCCAAATGTTCAAAAATAAGATGAGACTGACATCTGAAGTCGATCTATTGAAATGCCTAAATGTTTCTTTAAAGCAAGGCTGTGTAACTATTAAAACAAGGAAATAACACAAAATTCACTCAGATGTAAAGATACTGAATTGAATGAATTCATACAGAAGTTTTGCTGTGGGTGGTAACTTAATATATGCACTTCAGTACTTTATTATGACTGGCTCCAAAACGCTGTTTTGCTGTCATAAGAAAATCAGCTCTCACTATTTTAAAGTTGCTTTTTTTTTTTTTTTTTTTAAAAGCTGTTAGTGTTGAACTATAGCCATAAATTATCAGTAAAATAGAAGAGAATTACCGTACATCTTTATACCTGCTTTTCCATGAAATGTTCTGTCTTTGTTGGACAAAAGTAGTTGTGTGGTGATGTAGTATTTTACTGCCCTCTTCTGGTAAATACAGTATATGGTAGTTTCAGATTAAAGCTGATTTCAAAACCACACAATCTAAGTTGCATACTGACCATGACTGGCTCCAAAATACTGCTTTGCTGTCATAAATCCTGCAGGTACATTCAGGTGAGCACAGACAAGCTTAATCAATGTGAGACCATCTAAACAGTTTACAATTAATATTAACTGTACTTGGAGCTGCTCGAATCTGTTGTGTACTGAATAGCTGGTTTTCATCACTCACCCTTGGGGCGGCTTGGCTCAGTGGGTAGAGTAGCCGTCTTGTAACTGGAGGGTTGCCGGTTCGATCCTCACCTGGTGAGCTCATGTCGAGGTGTCCCTGAGCAAGACACCCAACCCCTAACTGCTCCTGATGGCTCGTGGTTAGCGCCATCAGTGTGTGAATGTGTGTGTGTGAATGGGTGAATGTGATGTATAACGTAAAGCGCTTTGGGTATCGTTTCCGGTATAGTAAAGCACTATATAAATACAGACCATTTATCCTGGCGGGTTTGACAATTTCTAAACTTCACAGACTCAGCCAGGTGTTTTGCCTGTGCTGCCGACAGCATCTATGTAGTTTATACCACAACAGGATACTATTGTTTGGATACCCTTTTCATTTTGGTAGCATGCTCTTCAGAATTACACAAGCATCTATATCAGAACTGGCTATTGACCTGGCTGATTAATCAAACATATGTATAAATCAATCAAATTTTATTTATATAGCACTTTTCATAGAATAAAATTGCACCACAAAGTGCTTCACAACATGAAAAACATTAAATTAAAAACAAGAAAACCTGTCCCTCCCACCTCCGGTATGTACATATATACACACAACTGCACATACACAGACACACACTCACCATGGACTGTAGGGAGACATGGCATGGCACTGAGGATCATGGAAAACGCCTCCATTAGGGTTGTCCACACTGGGAGGAGCCGCAGGCCATGACTGCTGGCACCCGGAACCCCCAGACCCTGTAAAACATCACTACACAACGGCATTCCACGTTTGTAGTTAGTGTTATTCTAAATATTGACGAGATTTTAATTTTTACTGAAAATGTATATTGTTTCGTTATATCGATTATTAGTTTGATTTCTAAACAAAAAATACATCAGTAGACACCTACTTTGAACTCAGACACACCATTAGAATTCATCTGAAACTGCAAAATTTACTTCAGCTGAATTTTACATAACATCTAATACTTCGCAGAGTGACAACCCTCCACCTGGACACCAGGTGTTCCTGTCTTTTCAATCCAAAGCTGAGGGAGGGTCATCAGCTGATTGAGCCACACCTGGAAGCAAGTGGCTCAGCTTTATAAAACCTCCCTCACTCCTACGCTTTGCACTTTGTGAATGTTCATCTGAAAGGTGCTTAAATTTTAAAATCAGAAATTTCTCTTTTCAATTGGACAGGAATCAACATTAAATGACAATATTGTAAAGAGATGCAATTTCTTTCATGAGTTGAACCAACTGCGTTTTAAAACTCAGTCACATGATCTGGTCCACTGGACTTCAGAAACAGCCAATGAGATCCTCCAGTCGTGGCTGAGTGAGTTAAACATGTGAGGGGAGTAGAGTGTCAAAACACAACTCACCACCATAAAAATGGTTTTGGAGCAGGCCAATAGGGACTTGGCAGAAGAAATAAAAATCTGAAAGACATGTTGGTTCACTCAAGTCTAACTCGGGTCAAAAAGAAATCACAGGATTTTAACGAATATTTAAAAAAAATCAAATACATTTTCAACGGTATTTCAGGGTAAGGGGCTCCGATATAGCATGATATACAGTAACAAACAGCTAATGTGGTTTATGGTATCACATGTAAAGCACGTCAGAATCTATGTGGGGGAAACTCAGAACCAGCTGATTGACAGACTGAAACATCTGTATCACATACGTAAAATGGACAGAACCACAGTTTTATATATGCCCTTTCAAGAACACAACAAGGACAATGTCATAATTTTTGGACTAGAAAAAAGTCAAAAGTGGTCAAAACAACAGAGGCAGCGAACAGAAAGGAGGTGGATTTTTTAAAAAAAATTGGAAACCTGCTATCTGACAGGCCTGAATGAAAAAACTGGGATAGCAATTGGACATTCTGTCTCCATCTCCTGACCAAAATAATGCACTGCAGCACATTACACCTGGAATGTGAAAGCAGAGAAGGATTAATTCAACGTTACCATTTTATGATGAATTGTATATATTATTTTTTTATTAAAGATTTTATGATTTGCTGTTTTGATGTGTTGTGTTCTTTTTGATTGGCGCTTGTCTCCACTTTTAACACTATGAATTATGCACACTTTATTGCAGATACTTTGATTTTGCAGGTAATACAGTACTTGGTAATACAGTAGTGGTGTGCTACTGCTATTTTTTCTTCATTAAATGATCTAATTACCGTTTTGTTCCTGACAAGACCCAAAGTTTAAAGTTTTTCCAGTATCTTGTGAAAACATTTTTACTTGGGGAAGCTTTGAATGAATTATTTTGTCTATCTGGGCTTAAAAAAAAAAAAAAACAATAATATGAACAAAATTGTTATTATCTGAATATTATTGTCTTTTTCAGGTGGTTTTATGAGCTCCAGAATCAAAGGGTTTTACCTGTAAGAGTTCCAAATACATTTTGAGAAACTCTGCAAACTTTGCAACAAACAGGCTGAAAGAAAACCAAAAGATGCAGCTTTAAAATAAAACTCTGCTCCTGAGTGCAGCTGCAGCCAACAAAAGCTGAATCAGGTGAAACTTTACTCACCAAAAATCTGACGATGGAACAAGATGCATCCATTAAATCTTCTTTGAACTGATTGCTGAACTCTTTGAGACAAGAAAAACAAAACAGTCAGAATCAGATGCTTTAACTTCCTGCAGAGAACATGATCTAACATCACTTCCTGATTCAGATAGATAGATAGATCGATAGATAGATAGCATTTTCATGAAACTATCCAACCTCTAGTACACATACTGCTGAAACTATTAGGTAGTTAATCCAGCTGTACTTTGCTGAACGTTTGAAGCGCTTGTGTTGGCACTTCTCAATCCTTTTAGAATTTTTACAGACCAAACCATAAATCAATTACTGCAGAAAATAATTAGCAGAATATCAGTAATTTAAACAATCATTAGTTGCAGTTAATAGTTGCAAATAGGCTGCACCTCAAGCAACTAAACCAGTAAAATGCTGCTTTTACAGAAAAGCACTAAATTGAGTACTTTTATTTGTAGTACTTTTATGTACGTGTACTTGAAATAGTATTGATCACGTCCGCGGTGATACAGTTTTACTTGTGTTACTTGTATTTGTATCAGATTACTTTTTCTTTTTTTAAAAAAAATGGTGTAAACACAACAGACCCTGAGCTAGCTTCCAGCGGCTAATATTAGCTAACGTTAGCAAAGTTTGTTGTTACTGTTCAGCGGATATTTCCTGGTCGAAACAACCAAACTTTGTGAACATTTGGTGGCTTTGTATCCCAAACATGATGCAGGAAGTAAACAAAGCGAAGTTACCTGTTTAGGAGGCATTTGTTGTGTCCTGTTGTTGTTTTTCATCCAGCAGTAGCTCTGAGCTAGCACCTAGCTAGCTCTAAGCTGGGGCCAACAGCAGCTGCACAATTGTTACTGATAACACTAAGTCAGCTAAGCTCAAAGGTTAAGGAAAACCAATATATATATATAATAACATCAATATCAACCATCTCATTGTTGACACCTGTGTTTTTCCAATTACAAGATAAAATACAGTCAGAGAAAACAATAAAAATGTCACCGTCTTGCTGTACTTACACCTGTAGCCACAGAGGGCGCTGTTCAGCAACACTTCTATAATCTCACTGTAAAGCTCATTTAAAACAACTGATAAATTGTGCTTTTTCCACTAAAACTTTTCCCTGACTTTTTTTAAATTTATAAATATGAGTGCTAGAAAACCTCAATGAGGTGAAAGACACTAAAAAGTCCCATAGATGGAGTTACTACATAATATATCTGGGTTTGTCATTAGGCCTTTGGTCCATTGTTAAGATAAAAATTCTGGTTGGTTCACTTTTAAAGAACCTCTCTGTTGAAAATATGTTTTATTACCTAATTATCATGGCCATATGGTGTTTCATATATGCTTGAAGACACGTCATGAACAACATACGTGAAAATTTCCACCTTATAACTGCAGGAGGTGCAGTTTTAAAGTCCATTGTAAGTCTGTATGTGACACTACTGGATTTGGACTGGCTTCCAAATAACAAACTGTGATTATTTTAAGGTGCTTGAGTGTGAATGTGTAGTCTGTCTCATTATAAATGCTAAGAAATGTAGTTTGAAGCTCCAAAAACACCTTGATATAACATTCATTTACTCAATAGCCAATAAGTTTAGAACAAAACTCCTGCCAACTTCTGGTGATCACATGTCCTTGTACCAAAACTAACAGTATGAAAATACTCCTCTCAGAAGGAATCAAGAATTCAAGGCTGGTCAGATAAGAAAGGCTTCTCTTGTTTAGTGGTTCAGCAGGTGTATGATAAAGCATGCAGAATACAAATACATGCATGCACACATAAAGCTTTTAAGCTGCAGAGATCCAAACAAAGAGAAGCTATTTTTAACAGCGTGAAACATTTTTTGTGTTTGCTGTAAGCAGTTATTCTCTGCATGCTGAGAATATAAAGAGTACATTGTCAAATATAGTAAAACAGCTCAGAAAACTACATTTGTAGACTGAGGAATAACTTGCAATGCAATCCAAGAATAAGTTCACGTATTTCCTCTGACTGCTTTACATTAATAACGCACATATACAGTTGATTTTGTGACTCCGGCTGAAGCTTTAAATCAACTAAGACACCCAAAATCAATGGTGCAGGAGAAAAAAAGCAGAAAATAAAGTATGCTGACACATTCCTTTGCACTGTGTGAAACAGATAATGCAACATCCCATCAGTCAAGGACGTTCTTTCTTATCTTCCATTTGAGTGCCAACAACAGAATGCTTTTTCTTGCAGACTTCACTCAGACCCAGATAGCTGCAGAGCCAAACAAATATGTGTGAGAACAAGGAAAGTCGCTGCACAGAATCCATTTTCTGGAGCTAACTGGGAACTCATCCTTTCTTGGAACCAGTAAAAATCGTCCAACCTTCTTTCTGGAAGATATTTTTTTCCCCAGCAGCGGTTATTGCAGAGTACAGTCATGGTGTCCTGTGCTGTCTTTCTTTTCTGGATCCACGTTCTGACTGAAGGCTCCAGGGGAGAGGAGCTGCCCCGGGAGGATGTGCTGGCCTGGTTCAGACAGCGAGTTCTGGACGGCCTCGGGCTGGAAGGACCTCCTCTGCCGGGTCCTGATGGGGACGTGGCGCCGGCGGGGTCGAGGCACCTCCATCAGAGGGCCCCCAGGATGAGCAGAACGACGTGGGTCAGTCATGAAACCCGTCCGGATCAGGAGGCATCCCAAATGATTCTGTTCCCCGGATCTGGTAAGAAGCTTTTTTTTCTTCCGGAAAACTCCTCGAAACCACTTTCATGAGACTTTATTTTGATTTTTTACAAATCATTTACTGAAACATACATTTCACTGCAGCTTTCAATTAACATCATCAATTTCCAGACAAGTGCACTGTTTATCAGCTGTGTTCCTAGGGAAGTGTGAGCTCTTTAGACTATAAATGAAAACAATTTGCTTTTTTTTAAAAAGAATTTAAATGAACAGCAGTTGCTCAGCAGGCACAAGACATAAAAAAGAAGGCACACTGATGAGTCTAAATTATGATTATGTCAAAATTTTACATTGAAAATGTGATTTGTTTTATATATATATATATATATATATATATATATATATATATATATATATATATATATATATATATATATATATATATATATATACACACCTTTAACTGCTGTTCAAAAGTTTGGTGTCACTTAGAAATGTGCTTATTTTTGAAAGAAAAGCAGTTTTTTCAATGACGATAACATTAAATTTATCAGAAATACAGTCTAAACATTGTTAATGTGCTAAATGACTATTCTAGCTGGAAATGGCTGATTTTTAATAGAATATCTCCATAGGGGTACAGAGGAACATTTCCTTAAAGAAAATATTAGAAGTTTTACTGATATATATCTAGTCACTTTGGATATATTTAGGTTTTTTTTTTTGGAAGATTTTTACTCTTTTTTTGAAAATATTTCTTGCCAAATTTGGGGGATTTTTTTTTTAATAAAACCTTTAAGGAATTATTGGAATTTTCTTCCTGAAGGTTTTGCAAATTTTCAGAAACTTGGGGAATTTTTGTTGAATTTTGGGATTTTTTTCAGACAAGGAAACAATATTTTTTTGGTGCCTGTAAATGAAGACAACAGGAGGGCTCAAGAAAAAATTGTGCAGTACTGCTGTTCCACCACTGGAGGTCAGAAAAAAGCTAAATTTCATTGGGTTATTCCTTCAAAATGACCCTCCATTGAGGACTTTGTGCCTAGAAATTCCTCAGTGTGTTGTTCTGATGTGATTTCTGTCCTTGCAGACTCCAGCTGTGCCACATCCTCTCCAGGGGAAACCACAAACACACACTTCACGTATCACTTCCAGCCTTCCATCGACATCCATGCCACTGTGGCCACATCTGCTCACCTCTGGTTCCACGCAGGAGAAGCGTCCACAGCCAACTCCTCCTCCCCGCTGTTCATGCTCACTTCCTCCCAGCAGCTCCTTCAGGCAGCAGCGGCTCCATCGGCCATCAGCCCTGACGGATGGTTCACCTACCAGCTGGATCGCAGCCTGCTGACCCCGGTGGCTGAAGGTCCGTTCCTGCTGCAGGTCCACTGTGCGGCCTGCCGGTGTCAAGACGACCAACCAGACAAGACGCCCTTCCTCCACATCCACATCCGGCCTCGCGGCCCGGTCCGCTCACCCCGCCGAGCAGCAGCCACCATCCCCTGGTCTCCTTCTGCCGTCTACCTTCTGCAGCGGCCCTCCCAGGAGAGACCCGAGCACAGCGACTGCCAGCGAGCGCAGATCGAAATCAGCTTCGAGGAGTTGGGCTGGGACAGCTGGATCGTCCACCCCAAGGTGCTGACTTTCTACTACTGTCACGGGAACTGCTCGGCCGAGGGTCGAACCACGGCGATGCTGGGGATCAGTCAGTGCTGCGCTCCGGTCCCGGGCACCATGAAGTCCCTAAAGATCACCACGACGTCTGACGGCGGCTACTCCTTCAAGTATGAGACCCTGCCCAATATTATACCTGAAGAGTGCACCTGTATCTGATCTGAGAGTTTCAGAATTCACCTTTCAGCTGGTGCTTATTCCAGACGATAAATCACTCTGTAGTGTACTGGTTTTTATGTTGTATTTGATTTACTCTGCAGTTAGAATTCAAAAAAAATGGCTGTCAATAAAACATCCTTTGAAAAATACATTGAAATTAAAGGATCTCATACAGATAGAACAGCTACCAGCTAATTTCTTCCTCTGCATTGCAACAAATCAAGCAGCACTAACCATATTGTACTGTACTTTGTCACTTTTCCAGTATATGAACAAAACCCCAGTTAGATTTATGCAGTGTAGAATGGAGACTCGCATTTTTTACGTAGCTATTGTGCTATTTCACCATGCAGATCTGTTTTTGGTTGTAAGATTTGACCTTTCATCACCAAAAAGATGAAAACTGTCCGCAGCAGAAAATCCCAGACAAGTGGAACATTGTTTCTAGGTCTGATAAACACCAAAAAAGACCTGATAATCATGAAAGGATTCTGTTGTATGGCTGCCAAAGATTTAGAGGTGGATACAAAAATCTCAGCACATGCAATCAAGTTGTTTCGCTTTTTGCAGTTTTAACACTTGCCCAGTAGATTTCTTACAATAAGGTAATGATTTTTTTTTGTATTACAATTTTATGCTTAAATATGCCAATCGGGCATTAAATATCTGAAAAGGTACTAATTTGCATTGATTTCTAGAAGAGTTTATAGACATAATAATGTCAAAGGTTCTCCCATTGGGAATGTTGGATGTCTCTTGAAATCCAAAAATATTGTCAGCAGCCCAAAAATAAATCCAGTTTGGTATTCAGGAATAACATGTTCTATAAGTCAGGCTATAAATGACACATAAAGTCACTCAGAAAACCCACAGAATGTAGATAAGAATGAAACTTGAAATTTTAGTCTGTTTAGGTTCTAATGAAAATTTTTGGCGAAAGAAACTTATTTTGAAAGAGGTGAATTTCCACACATTCTCACTTTAAATTGTTGGATTCATAAATACACAAATAAAGATATCATCATGAGGTTTCTCCAGTAAAAGCAATTTTTTTGTATTTCATTTTCTTTCTGTATTTTCGACGGATGGAAAATAGCCCAAAATCTCAATACTGTCCAATGCATGAATAAATCCTAGCCTGTTTTGTCTTTCTTTCAGGTTCTTTTAACTGATAAAGTGTCACTTTTCATATCACACAATTATCTCACTAAGTCTTATCAAAGTTTGCTTCTGTGTCGTTGCTTAATAAACTCCAATAAATAGATAAAACCAGTATTTTATCATCTTTCCTTGGTGTTTTTCTTCCTCTCCTGCCCTTTAGAGGGCGCTGTAGCCTACTTTAAACCTGAAACACTTCACAGCTGAACCTTCAAACTGTCTGAAGTCCGAGTAAAGTGAAATGCGAAAACACGTTGCATGTAAATGTCAACAAAGATGGATTCTGTGTTCCTGTGTTTTCCTCTTTATGAAATCATTTTTACAATTTAAACTCTGTTCCTGGTCTGTGCTGATAAATTAACTGATTTGTAGGTGGATTCTCTCAGTGGGGAAAATATTAGATTTTACATACATTTTAACAGAAAAAAGTCACACTGAGGCATCTGAGTAATATCTAGCACAAAAAATTCCTTTGGTATTAAAAAAGTTTTATCTCAGACAACAAAAAACTTGAAAAAGTATATATTTGACTTAAAATCATGAAACTATAAAGTGTTGACTGTGTCTATGCAACTTCTGCTAGCTGGTATGTCCTGTTTAAATTACAAAAAATGTATACATTTATAGAAGTATGTTTTATTTTGAAAAGCCATCATATTTCTCAAACCCTTGATCAGTTTCTTTTAGTACCTGAGCTTTTACTAAGAAAATGTAGCTTCACAGAAGCATTGTTTGTCCGTCGCTATGGAACTGAGAAAAAGTTCAATCTAGAACTACTCACTAGCCTCTGTTACTGGGTGTGGACTCTTATTTTGAAAGTGAACCCAAAAGTACAGGTTTGCCCTTTATGTGTTTGAAAAAGACAGAGAAGTTTTTTTTTTTGTAAGCTCCTTTGAACATCACGTAGATTTAGTTTTGACAGTAAACTAACTTTTTTCAGCAACTACTCTTAGCCTTGTTAGGACTTTGGATAACAGTTTGAGCTGTTTTCATGTTTTAATTCACCGATAGTTGGAATTTGTTGATTCGCATGTTCTATATTGTAGATTATAATTCAATGACATGATGAGAAATAACAATGAAAATCTCCAGCTTTTGTCATTAATAGTTCCTCAGATATTGTCGTTCAGCCTCAAATTTCAATTTGTGAAAAAAAAATGTGCTAAAAGTGGGCCAAAAGGCTTATCTTAGTTAAAAAATGTCTCGAAAAGTATTTGATATGTGGAGCAAAAATTCCACAGATATGTTTAACATTGATGGTTAATGGTAAGAAAAAATTTCAAGCAAATCAGAGATGGTGGAGCAGAAAAACCATGATGATTTGAAATGGTTTTAGTAGTTTATGGAAAGCAGGAATTTATGGCAAAGCTGTTGTATTGGATTGAATTAGATCACACAGGAGAGTAATTCTTAATGTGTTTGCATGAAAAGGTATAAAGTCTTTAATGTTGTTTTTTTTCCATAATTCTTTTGTATTTAATGTCCTTTGTTCATGAACATAAATAAATGGATGCTTATAAATGAAATGATTTCAATGTCTTCTTCAGTCTCAGCTGCTAAAGAAAAATTCTGCTTTATTTCAGTTTGGTGTATATTTTTGAATTGAGGATTCTGGAATTCTCAGCATTCTGATGTCACAGTCACCGTGTGATATCAGCAGAGTATTTAAACACCAGACCCAACAGTCAATTGTCAGAACCAACCATTGCGAGCAAACCAGCGACAGCTAAGAAACCACAGTGAGGAATTCAGCAAACCAACAAAACCACCAAACTTCTTCCAGAACTTTAGTGTTCTTCAAGAAGCCACAACCTTTACAACCACCTACAACTACTGCAGGTTGTTATACTTTCTGTATTTTCAACACTTCTGTTGAACTTTTCCCAGTACCATGGCTAACAGGTACAATCCCAACCGCCGAGGAGGGATGGTCGGCACCACTTACCGTGGGCCCAGACAGCACCACGACAACTCTGCTAGGCCCCAAAGCTCCCGTGGCGCCTCTCAGGAAGAAACCAACTACCTGAGAGAGCACAACCACAACATGAGCATTCGCATCAAGGAGCTCATGGCTGAGAACCAGCAGTACTCCTACAAGGTGCTGAGCTCCAAAGCCAGGATCGGCCACCTGGAGGAGCTTCTGCTGGAGAAAGAGAAGGAGCTACAGGACCAACGCCAGCAGAACCAGGAGAGAATCTCCGTCCTGGAAATGAAGCTCAGAGAGAGCGAGGAGGCCAAAGAACCCATGGAGAACATCATCGAGTCCGAACAACAACAGGACTTTGAGGTCTCCATTGACAATATGAAAACATCATCCATGAATTGGGGAGACTACATGGACGACGTGGATGAGAGGAACGAGCAGCTGGAACTTAAAGACAAAGAGATCCTGAGACTCAAAGAGGAGAACCAGAGTCTATCTGATGCTCTCAAAGCTGCCCAGAACCTGCAGAGAGATGAAGATAAATCTCTGGAAGACAATAAAGAGCTGCAAGATCAGAGAAAGGCCCTCGACAAGGAAAGAGAAGAGGCGCAGAGAGACAAGAAACTGCTGCAAGAGGAGAAGAGCTTTCTGAAGAAGCAGCAACAAGAAGTCCTGACAAATCAGAAAGAGCTTGAACAGAAGGGCAAAGAACTGCAAGAAGAGAAGTTCTTTCTGGAGAAACAGCAAGAAGAACTCCAGACAAATCAGAAAGACCTACAGTTTAAGAGCAAAGAACTGGAAGAAGAGAAGATCTTTCTGAAAAAGCAGACAACAGAAGTCCTGACAAATCAGAAAGAGATTGAACAGAAGGGCAAAGAACTGCAAGAAGAGAAGTTCTTTCTGGAGAAACAGCAAGAAGAACTCCAGACAAATCAGAAAGACCTCCAGGACAAGAAAAAAGAACTGGAGCAGGAAAAGACAGAAATGGAGGTGAAGTATGAGAATCTGCAGAACGAGAACCAAGAACTGAAGCAGCAGAAAACAGAAACAGACAACAGAAACAAAGAGCTGCAAGAAGCCAAGATGAAGCTGCGGCAAGAGATTCAAAACCTGGAGGCGAAGCAGCAAGAAAAGGAGCAAAACAAGAGGAAGAAGAAGAAGAAGGTGGGCTGCTGGAGCTGGCTGTTCAGGAAGTCCTGAGGTGGACGAGGCTGATGAGCTTCCTCTGACTCACCCCTTCCTCATCCCTCACTCCCCCTTTTTCTCCCTCCTTCAACTCTCATCCTCTTTTTGCTTCTACCTCCCCCATCTTTCCTCCATCTCATCTTCACCTCTCTATCCTCCATCTCATCTTCAACTATCCTCCATCTCATCTTCACCTCTCTATCCTCCATCTCATCTTCACCTCTCTATCCTCCATCTCATCTTCACCTCTCTATCCTCCATCTCATCTTCACCTCTCTATCCTCCCTCCATCATCCAAAAAAACCTTCCTCACCTCACCGCAAATCCCAGCAAAAAAATCTCTAAAAAAATAAAAAAAAACTCAAAAATATTTCTTTATGTTCCTGCATATTCTCCATGTTATTTATTACCTCAGTTCAATTACCAGTGTTGCTTTTTATTCTTCTATTTTAGCTGTAATTTAATTCACTTATTTTATTTCAGTAATGTGAATGACAGCTTACTTGCAGATATACTAATGTCTACAATAAAAGAATGTCAGTCCCCAGCAATAATCTCAAAAAAGAAACGCATTAATCCACCATGTTTTCCTCAGAAAACTCTGACCTCATGTATTATATGTGATTTTATCTACTGTATATGATTACCAGCACTTACTGCTAAGAAAAGTCTCCATTTTCTTATATTTGGTGGCAGTTTTGTTCATCACTTGCAGTTTACTAAATCTACAGGAGCATTCTTTCTAGTAAAAATATAGATTTTAAGTGGAATTTAAGTTTCAGTTGAACAAGGTCTTGACTTCTACTCTGCATTTCTGTAATATTTTTGTACTGATGTTTTAGAAATGTTTAGAATAAAGAATCAAAATCGATAAAGCAGAACCAGAGATATATTTGTTTTCCTATACATCTGTCTTCTCTGTCAAAACCCAATGCCTACATTACCCACAATGCAACAGTTTGCACAATTTGATGTAAATGTGTAATATTTCAATTTCGGGTGAAATATTTTAATTACATGTACAATATTTAACTTTCATGTACAGCGTGGTATTATAATGTGCAGTAATTCATTATCTTATGTAATATTTTACTACATTATAATTTTTTTTAACTTAGAATTACTTCTTTAAAAATACAGACTTTATGACGTTATGACAGTTATTCAAAATGATGGTATAGTTTTATTGTTCGTTTTTACAATCAAAATCAAAACAAAATGGCAAGTACCTAGAAATTATTTACTAATTATCTGAATTTAGTGATTACATTTTTAGATGTGGAAATTATTTACAGTTTCGATCAGGTTTTTTTTTTACAGTTAAGACCTGAATAGGCATTAATTTATCTTTTTTCTTAAAGAAATATCTTTACATGAATGTTTAACAAAACATGGTGTAACAAAGAATAAAATATGACAAAAATGTCAAACTTTTTTACTGTCCAAACTTCCTCTCTGTGGTCAGCTGACTTTACGTTGCTGGTTGGTCATGTGACAAACCAGGAAGCGCCTCATCAGGAAAAACAACTTAAAACACACGACAGTTGACTTTTGAAGATGATTTCATGCACTTCCTGTAAATACAGCAAACGTCAACTATAACACAGTATGTGAACGTTTCTATTTGTGTTAGTTTGTGTTTGTTTTCTGGCGATTTGTCAGTATTTTGTCCTGTAACAGAGCTCACTAACCCTAATCCTACCCTTTTCCACCAAGAAGAACCAGGTGCTAGTTCAGCGCTGGTGCTTAGTTGGTTCATACCTCGCAACTCCTAAGAACCGGTTTGCTTTTCCATTGGCAAGGAGTCAAGTTAGAGCCACGTCATTGCGTCACTGTAAAACGTCAGTACGCCACTGCATACGTGCAAACACAACAGGGATGCCTCTGAGTGAACAGAGTGGGAATATTCATGAGAACCATCTGTGGCTTAAAGAACAACCACAAAATCAAATCTATGCGTTGGACATGAATATTTCAAAATTAATACAACAAGAAGGATGGCTTTAGATTTACACCACACAGGCAAGAGTCCTGCTATAAATAAAGAACAGACTTTTCAAAAGCCAAGCCACCTTTCCAGATTTCTTTAAGTATTTTCATCTCACCTAAATCCACCGGCAGCTCCTGGGGCATCACCTGGGGGATGTTCTCCAGAAGCACCCCACCAGTGATGTGAGCGAAGGCTTTGACAGATCCACAGGATCCTGAGCAGGAGCAGGCGACTGTTGATCTTTGTTGGAGTCAGAAAAACCTCCCCTGAAAGTAGAGCTACAGTCAAATGATTTCAGTTGCTGTTTAAACAACTGAAAATTATCAGTAAAATGTCAAAAAGTAAAATGAAAAAAATTTTTTTCTTTCCTGAGTAACAAATCATCCTGATAACATCCCAAAGATTTTAAGTTCACAATAAAAAGTCCTTACATTAGAGAAGCTGGAACTGGGGACTATGTTTTTGTTTTGTTTAATGGAAAACAATGAATATTCTTTGTTTGCTACCAAACTTCACATCCTATTTTCAAAAAACAGTCCAGCTTTTCAGTCACAGCTCATCTTTTTGTTTGAAAAAGCATACTGTGATGAGTTTGAAGACTATTTAATTTATATAAACTGTCCTTGAAGATGGACAGACGGCCGGCTAATACCTTTCTAGGCATCATCACGCTTTTAGAAATAAAATTCAAATGTTAAATTCTTCTAATAATCTTTTCCTGTCCTGATCTACCTGTTATAACGTGTTCCTGATGCATTCTTGTTTTTCAAGAACTGTGTAGTTCAGGTGGCCATTTCTTGACTTAATCCAAGTTACACAGTACAAAAGAAGTTAGAATACATCTGTCCAACATCACTTAAAGGTCAAATGGTTCAAAGTTACATCACCTCTTTATAACGGCACTATGTCTGAGCTGACAAGCAGAATATTTCCTTTTATGAACCATCGGATGCAAATACTTCAGAAAGACTGTTGGAAATAAAGTAGAAACTCAATGCAACAAACATGAATACAAGCTACCAAGACCTGTTACCACTGAAACTAAATTGTGTACAGTTGTTTATTTTTAAGCATCCTCACTACAAGAACATGGTTATTACTGTAACAGACTATGTTTACACCCTGCTTTTTATAAAACACGCTGCTGCTAAACTGCATTTCACTGTACTCTGTTCAATGTCAGGGAAGTTGAATGTAATCTAATAAAAGTCTACAGGCTCTGAATCTGTACTGAGTCACTGTGGTGCTTTAACTGAATGCTAACACCTTGCTAACATTTTATAATTAGCACTAAACACAAATAAGGCTGATGGGAATGTCATGTTTGCAAAACTCTGCCGTCTGCTGGACCAGGAAGTGGAAAAAATTCATTACCTATTGAGTTGTTTAACTATCTTGACAGTAAAATGTGTAAACGTGTCATCATAAAATAGTGGAGTTAGTTTACAGAACATACATGTATTGTATTTTTTTGTACATCCTCCAACTGGACAGTAAAAACTGATGAGACAACTGCGCTTAGGTTTATCCCTTGCGTTGAACATCAGAGGGCGTAGTCCGCTTATTATACAGATTTATGGACACGTGGAAACAAGGTGGGTTTTAGTTGCCAACATGGAACTACCCACCTGCCCTTGTTGCTACAAAATTAAACAGCAAAAGGCTCCAGCTGGTGGCACAGCCAGATACTACAGCTACATATACATTTAAGTGTTTATTATCTAGGAAAAAGGTGTTAGCAAATACTAAACATGACATGACTCAGGTAATGGTTACCCAGCAGAGCACATCCAGCCTTCTCACAGGCCTTTGCGATGCCGCTGACCACTGAGGCGGCTACATCGATGTCCAGCCTGACGCAGGTAAAGTCACGGAGGAAGAAGAGCGGCTCGACAGCCTGAGCGAGAACATCGTTCACACACATGGCCACCAGGTCCTGCCAAGACCGTCAAGCTGCCTGCAGGCCTGGGCGATCTGATGAAGAAAGAAATCATTTTTTAAGCAAAACTCTTGCAGTTGGGACACTTTCTGGCCCCAAATTTTTAAACAGTGACAACAAATTACTGATTGAAAAAAATCACAATGTTTAACAGAGGGAGGATTACTGTTTATCACCTAACATATCCTCTTAATTACCTAAATGTTTAGATTCAATGAACTGAAATTGCACCTTCAGCTTGGTCCCAACTCCATCTGTCCCAAATCCTGCAGCCTTCAGGTCAAACAGCCCAGCAAAGCCCCCGAGCTCTGCACTACACCCTGATGAAAACAAAAAAACTCTTCACTCTTGCTTTCACTTAATGCTTCATTTACTCTTTCTAATTTAACTCTGTTTACATTGCAGCTGCTGAATTTATCTAAACAAAACAGACATAAAAATCACAGCATTGACGACCGCGGTTACTGAAAACGCTGCAATTTGTTTCCTAATGAGAAAAAAGTTTCAGTCAGCAGCTTGAACAACAAAACACTGTCTGTTGGATTCAAGAAAATAGGATTAAAGGTTCCTCCAGGTGCTGTTTATGTCTGACACACAAGCATCTCATCAGGATTTAGGTTTACAAGACATTATTTCATGCTCAGGCTTTAGTTTTTGACATGAGAATACAGTTACCGGGGCGGGATGTTGCCTTCGCCAGAGGTTTGATCATGTCCACGTTTGTCTGCAGCTAATAGGAAAGACGCTTCAAATCAGCAGGAAATCCGTAGTTGTGGATTTGTGTGTTAAATTAATAGAATTATTTTCTTAAAAAGTAGGACACATACAGGACCAAAGAGAAATTTATTACTCTAATTTCATTGCTCTACATCAGAGCTACTCAACTTCACATTGCTCACAGAAAAATATCTCTGTTTGCGTGGGTCACAGTCTAAAAATGAATAATTTAATACAACTGAATTATATAAAAGACATTTAAATAATTAAGGTAATATTCAAAAAAAAATTTTAAGTCGCATGTAGCAATTATCATTTTGAACTACTGTGCTTATATATATATTTTTTAGATGTGTAAATATCTGGATATACTTTTTTAGTCTTTATTTTTATCCCTACTGTCATTTTTTTCTTCTTTCTATAGTTATCTTATTATTCTCTTTCCTTATTCCTAGGGTGACACCAATGGCTGAATCCAAATTCCCTTTATTATTAAAGCTGACTCTGATTGTAAACACAGCTGTTTTGGTGATCTATGTTTTTTTTTTTTTGAGCCATGAGGTATAACGAAATGAAATTAAACAACTTATGTGTCATTCCAGAATTGGAGGACATTTTGCGTCCCATTCATCAAATCAAATTTCAGATAATCCATGTACAAAATACTAAAACATGCAGCTGTTGTGTGAAGTTACTTGTCCTGAGACCAAATCTAAAAAAATAGGAGAAAAGAATGTTTTAAAATAGTTTTTAAAATACCAAATAAGTCTGGAGTTCCCCCTAAAATGATATTTTTCTCATCCCACCCCTGATAACTAAATTGAATCTCAAATAAAACAGTCAAAATGAAATTTAAATCTCCCTTGTTTGGTATTATTTTTTCATTGATGTCTCTTGCAATTGTGGGAACATTTTTTTAAATGAACATCACATATTTTAAATAAGTATTATGCATGGAATGTGTGTCCCACAACCACCCTGTAAGCAGAACCTTTCTTAGCTGGTAGAAGAACAAAACAGTGAATCACATGATATGCTGGAATTTAAATTCTTTTTACTTTTTTCCATCAGTAGGTTTGTCCTCTTGGTCAGCAGTAACAGCTAGCTAAATATCTACCTAGCTTCTGCTCCTGAGAAAAAGCTAACATTAGCATGGATTAGCAACCCTGTTACTGGGGGGTTAGCAAACAAATAAAACATGGAATAAAATGGCACCAGTGATGTGTAAGCTGAGTCAGTCAAGCTTTTGATAGTTTATTACATATTTTTTGATGAATATGTAGCAGAAAATAGAAAAAGAGAAGGTTTATTTTTCAAAAATGTTGAAGCCCAAATGTCCTACCAATCTGGAATGATCCATTGCTGTGCATTATTCACAGCAATTGTGCATGGCGACGCTGGAGATTAGCACTTTCTGAAATGGACTGTTTCTGGCAAAGAAGGTACACTGGCTTGTTATTTACCTCCACAAACGCAAATTCTTCCTCCCACGATTGCTGAAATGTCCTGAGTTCATCGCATACAACTAACGTTTAACTTTGCCCGGCAGCCATGAACTCTACGGCGATTAGACTTCTTTTGAGTTTTAATAGCGGTTAGCAAACAACCTCTTGGTGCATTACCGCCACCAACTGGTACAGTCCCACAATTGCAACACTGACCTGCCTGTTGTCCGTTGGTCAAACATATCTCCCTCTGGCGTCAGCATTTCATAAACTATTTTGTCCTCATTAAAAGTAGAAATATATATTTACTGCTAACAATAATGGTAAGTATCCATCAACTGAAAATAGCCCGCTTGATGGGCGGGTCACTAGTGGGCCACTAGGTGGTCACGTGACAGATGCGTTGGACCAACATGGCGGCTCGGTTGCAAACTTTCTGATCACGAAAACAGTTCAGCAAAAAGTATTTCTGAAAGCGCTGGAGGCAAGAAATAAGCTCAAAACAGTTATATATTACACGGGTTATAATGGGATTTGAAAGACATGTTGTGTTTGTAAAAATCGTCCAAATCACAGTATTTAACCGAACCACAAATGTAAAAAGAGAGAACTTTCACCTTTCCCACTACCCTTGAACAACTCAACTGTGATGTGCCTTTCTGTTGGAAAACGTACCTAAACCCGACCAAAAGCTGAACCAAAAATTCATGGTATTTCATCAAAATCACTCATCAAAAAAACATTTTCACTCAAAACCTTTTGATCATCTTTGCTTTGCCCTTCCATTGATGTTGGAATAAACTTCTTATTTCTTCTCTTCTGCCTTCATCATTTCCTCCTTCATAAACTATTAAATATAAAGCTTTTTACACAGTTCCATTTACTAAATAGCCGATTGTTCCACATTTTTACTTGTTGGTGCTTCTTATTTTTCTAAAACCCAACTACAATTTATGTCCCATTTAAAAATTTGCCAAAAATTTAAAATTTATTCCGGGGATTTTTCAGCTGAACTGCAGGCAGTGTTTATACAGAGCAGATAAGAGACAACTAATTAAAAAGAATCACCTTCATAATCATCAAGTCACCATTTTATACAGTATCAGTAACACTGATGGGCACTGAAACAACATTTTCTCAATTTTTGTAAAATAAATAAAGAACTAAACAAAGCCAGCTTTTTCTTTATGGTGTCTCTACTTCTACTAATGATTCTGTTTTCATAGAGGTACAGAGTTTTATATTGCAGTGGAAACACTGAGTAAAAATGAACAGTTACTAAAAAAAAATCTCCAAAAACAGCTAAAGGTTCAGAGTTCTAACCACAAAACTGAGTTATCACCAGCAGATAAGAGTTCTATACTGTCAATAATCTGAAATAAAAGGGGTCAGAAATGACAGATACAACATTAAGAGAGCTTTTATATGTTGTTATTCTTATGAATAAAAATATGAATATTACAAATGCAGTTAACAAATATTTGTTACATCTTTTACCACAGAGATGAGGAGACTGGTGAGGAAACAGAAAGATGTTGTTTATTTTGTTAAGGCAACTGCAATTCATCACCAAGAGGAAAATACGTTTAAAGACCATTTTATTAAAATCCACCTCAGATTCCTGAGTGTTACTTTTAAAAACATGTGTTAATTATTTTCTGTTTCACAAAGTGGAAAAGGAAAAACCCACTTATAAATGTTGTATCTGCAGCTTCTGACCAGGATGTATGTTGATAACAGAATACTTTAAGTTTGAAAATGAAACACATCCTCAAGAACATTGAATTTAAAATTTTTTGAAGAGTGTAAAAGGTTTATATTTGTCCAATTCCTAAAGAAGACATACAAAATAAAGTGACTTCAGCACAGTATCATGGTTGAAGGTTAGATCTGGTTCTTTATCATGACAGAGCTGCACATCACAGATGAGTTGACAGTCTGATGATTATTTCTGTTTTCATTGTTTCTGACAGTAAAGAATGACTTGTACCTGTGTTCTGGACTCCTTTCTGGTAGGAACCGGGGTAACCGGCGCTGGCCATCACCACAGTAACTGCAGAGCTGTCCCCTGGGTCCCCCACCCCCAGCCCCCCACACGGGGGCGCTGGAGGCCAGTTTACTCACTCATGGTGTTCAGGATGGCCTCGTACAGGTCGCTCTGCAGCAAGCGGCAGCAGCTCCTGGGAAGCAGCAGCAGTGAGGAGCAGCGTTTAATGTGACATGGAGGATATTCAGAGGCCCCCCGAAGAGCAGACAGGAAGTGAAACTCACCTGACACTCTGGATCTCCAAAGCGACAGTTGAACTCCAGAACCTTTGGTCCCTGATTGGTCAGCATCAGCCCTGCATACAGCACACCTGAACAACAACAACAGAAAGATGTGGAATTGAGCACCTTAATTACAGATTCTGAAAGACTCAAAAGAAAAGAAAGGCAACACTTGCCCACATAAGGAGTTCCCTCCTCCCTCATCCCGTCCACAGTCTTCTGAAGAACCGACTCTCTGATCTGCTGCAGCAGCTCCTGACTCACCTGAACAGCATTAAAGACCAACACAAGCATCACTTTGTGTTCATTACTGAGCACTAAAAACCTTTTCCCTTGACTCTGGTACCTGTGGGGTGGGGCAGTAGGCTCCCATACCGCCGGTGTTTGGCCCCTGATCACCATCCTGGAGCCGCTTGTGATCCTGTGCTGGAGGCATCGGCGCCACCGAGTGGCCGTCACTGAAGCACAGGCACTACAAAACCAGAATAAATAATCCGTTTTTGGGATGAAAAAAATCACGCTTGAAAGTGATCCTGAGCACTTCATGTGAAAAAGTTCCAACTCACAGACACCTCCTCCTCCCTCCAGGAAGCTCCTCCCACCACCACCTCCTCCCCTGCAGAATCAAACGCTCGGGTCCTGCAACGCTCAAACACCGCAAACTGTGACACTGAAGGAATGTAATACCTCCGTAACATCCTTCAAGAGATGTATATATCACAACCAGATATTATTCTGCAGAATTACCAGGTGACTCAGCGCCTGAGGGCAGCAGAGGAGCTTTAAAGTCAGACTGTGTGAGTGAGAGAAGAACAGCGTTTAAATGCATCTGCAGCGACTGCTTCTTTCTGGGAAGATCCAGAGAGGAGAAAGAGTTTTACATGAGCAAGGCAGACTAAAGATTAGAAAAATTAATAACTGCCAAAAAACATAGAATTCATTTATGGAATAAAATGGAATGTGTGAACAAGCGGCAACTTCTGTGACTGAAAACTGAAGCCAAAGCTGCAGTTCCTCAAAGTGTAAAAGGTTAAAGTGAACATGTTCAGTCAATAAATAAATAAATTAAAGATCTTCTGTCATGTATTATTCCATTACTATTCTGGATGTTTTAGGTTTTTTGCTGTGGTATCATTTCAGTATCAAAATCACTAGTTCCATACAGTTTACTGCTCAACACTGCTTCTGAAAACATCTCCAGTGTTGGAGAGAGTGCAGCCAAACAGTGCAGCTGCTAAACCACAACAATGAAGTGAAAGGTGCTAAAATGCTCCATAAAGCTGAGGGGAAGTGCAGAGTCGATAACAAGGCCCTGCGAGTTCATCACTATGAACCCTTTCTCAGTGGGCAGAAATAGCTGAATATTCATGAAGGATGCCAGTCAATTATCTATTTTCAATAAAATTTTGGCCAAAGTACTGTTGGACCTTTACCCCATTCCTTGCAGTGTTCAGCCCAAGATTAATGATTAACCAGAGAAATGTTTAATAACCTCGTACCTTCATAATGTCCATCACAGCCCGACAGGCCCTCGTCTTGATCTCGGGCCACAATGACTCCCTTCCCCGCTGCCAGACCGCTGGCCTTCACCACCAGAGCTGGGAAGTCGGCCCTGATGAACCCAAAATAAAGAAATAAACTCAAATATTTGGCAGGGAAGTAACAAACATCTTTTCACAGACAAACACATCTGGAGCAGATTGCTGCAATGCTGTTAACAGAGCATGAAATGTTTCTTTTGTGGACCATTTTAACATTGGCAGTGCAGACTGTATGTTTGGGAATGGGTTTGGGAGCCATATGGATGAAGGCTGTCAGAAAATATGGCAGCTGCCGTTCTGCCCCAAAAATGACTTTCAGCGAGTACAAAGAACTTTCTCTTTTTGCCTGCAAAGGTTCTGGCTGTTTATGTTGGATCTGTGTCTTTCAGGGTGCTCTCATAGGAGAAGCAGTTATTACATCTTCGATCATTAACTCATGAAACCATCTGAGAAACCAAACTTCAGTGAAGATTTCAGTTCTGTGTGTTTAATGGCTCTGAAAACAAAAGTTTCTACAAAAAGTGAGCAGGACAACAGTGTTAAACTCTGACTCTACTGAAGTGTGTCTGTTGGAGTTATGTGGGACCACCAGCACCGCTCTGCCATGACACCTGAACGAGGAAAAAATACCTGAAACCAGCCACACACAGCAGCCAGCGCTTCCAGCTCGCCTTTTATCGTCTGTGGAGCTTAATTGCATGCAAGGACTGACCTATAACTGAGCTGGGAGGAAGCGCTGACCTTTTCTCAGGCCTGGGGTCTTATATTATCTAACAAGGATCCAATCAACTAGAACAAAAACACGAGTCAACAATTACATGCCATCGTCACCAGCAGCTCATTTGCATTGAAAAACAAAACCATTACCGGGGCTGACATACAGTAAACTGCACAGCTTCAGCCTCCCTGTCTGCATACGAGGAGATCATGCTTGTTTCTTTTGCAGTTTAATTCATTATTTGCATGTGTAACATCAAAAATATGCACATTTTAGAGCTGCAAAGAATCCTGTTAAGACCTTTGCTGTTTTTCTGATGATTTTTGCTACTATCTTAAGTGGTGGTGAGTTAATAGCTAACTGTATTTACGTGGATTTTGGAAAACAATGCCCCTCATGACACATTTGGATCAATATAATCACATCACTGATAGAAAATCCTGAATGATTTGAGGCTTATTTTGTTCTGGATTTACAGCACTATTTCAGAAAGTAGTTTGTACAAAGCAGCTGAAGCTAATAGAAGTGTTCGGTCTGCAGGATGCTGATATAAAAGAGGCTAAAAAGAGTTTTCTTTGCAGTACAAGTCAAACAAACCTGGGTCAGAGTTCAAACCATCCCAATCCGCACAGACCTGAAACCTATTACTAGCAGGGTTGTGCAACTGTCTAAAAGCTGCCTCGAACATTAACTTGGATGAGATGCAGGACAAAGTGTTGCACTGTTTAGTGCACGTTTGTTAATATATGCACATTTAAGAAACTGAAATAACAAAACTGTGACTTTTTTTCTAAAACAAATGACTCAAACCAGCAACTGAATATTTAACTCACTAAACCTAATTGATTAATCATTGCAGCTGTACATCTTTCAACTGACTTTAAAGTGGCATTATTGAGCTTTTTGCATTTTCCTCTTATCAATAAACTCCACTGCCTTTCTGGAGAATGTAGCTAAAGCTTTTTATTTACTTCGCTGTGATTTAAAGATGTCACTGAAAGCATTTAAAGATGCTCAAAGCATTTAGAACATGCATTTCTTGCTCAATTTAAAGACATTAACATGCATTTTCCCCGATAAACTAGACTGATGATTTGTGTGTGCAGGCAAGTAAAACACGAGTGAGATGCATTAATTCTACTTTTCCACTCAAAAAAAAAATCATATAGCTCTTGTGGTGACATTAACACATCAAACCATAGAGGAGGGAACAGCTAGCATGACATGAATTTTTTTTTCTATTATTTTCCGCACATTATATTTGTCAATACCCTTGACAAATTTATGCAGAAAACCATGAAATTCCAGAAGGTTCGCATACTTTTTCTTGACACTGTAACACAATGATGCACACAGAGAAGCTGAATGTCGACAAACGCTACACAAAGTTAGCTAAAAGTGCGACATAGCATTTACAAAGATGGTAATTCGTCGATGTGTCTGTTTCTTACCTTTATCTGAGGCACAAATTAATTTGGGAAAGCTTTTTTAGGGATTCTTCAACTTCCTTTTAGTGTAACTTTCAAGTGCATCATGGGAATTGTAGTTAATTAGCCACCAGTCTGTGTCTTTAAGCTAGCTGCCTGGGAAGAAAACTCTTTCATGTTGACAATAAAATATCTTTCGTGTTTCTTTATCTTTCTCTTTAAAACGCAAAAAAAAAAAAAAAAAAAGAAATGCTCTATTAGATCCAAGTCAGGTGACATACTTTCCCAGATTATAGTTCAGACTTTTTCTTCTTTAGAAACTGTTCTGTGCTTTGAATGGTTCTCATGCTGGAATATTCCTCATCTTCAAAGCTTCTGCAGACTCACCAGCTTAAAACTCGATGTACAAAACCACTTGCACTCATGCGGCCACATATTATCCAACTCCACCTCTGTGCTTTACTGTCAGGACTATGCATTCACTGTGGTGGACCTGACCAGTTTCACGTCAAACACGAAACCATCCCAGCCAAATCTACCTTGGTCTCATCTAACAAAGAACATGCTCCCAATCTTCACCAGGATTCTTGCTGTCCACACTCAATTCTAAAAGTAGCACAATCTGAAGAGTCGTTTCAAGAGGATGCAGGTCTCAAATTCTGATTTTTAAATTCCTCTTGCAATTGATTTGCCATGTGAAGCCATGATGGAGACATGCAGAGAGACACAGTTGAGTCCAGTGTTCACAGACTGTTTCACAACCATTTTCCAGCAATTAGCGTAATTGAAAAACACAAATATACTCAGTTTTGTTGTACTAAGTTTCATCTATTTTAAATAGTCTTTCCAAAGGATTTATTTTTGATTGTTCAGAAGGGACACTCTAGTGTTCAGTTTAGCAATAAAGCAAATCAAAATGGTGATACAGTTTTGAATCGCTTCACATTTACTGCACTGAGGTATACTTACTTCTAATGTATACTGTAACTTCATAAGAGCTCTGATATATCAGCTGGAGCTCTGCCATTTATTACTTTTGATAGAAATCAATACTCTCCGAGAGATAATCCTAAAGTACACGGGAAGGCAGTTTAAAGTGGCCAAAGAGGGACAGATCGGATCGGCTTTTTTAACTCCTTGCAAAAGTTCGAAGAAGGTTCTTCTGCAGCTTAGACGCTGCATTAACAAGGACTGACTTCATTTTGAAATCTAACTTTGCGCCTCTGAAATTTTTCTGACTTGATGAGGGTGGAAAAAACACAAAGATACAAACACAAAAGTCATCGACAAATTCATTTATGGCTTAAAATATGATTCTATATCAGTGCTGGTACATAAAAATGAACAGCTTCTCAAAGTCGTGACAGATCATTAGGCAGCCACTGTCTGTATTGTTCCACTGTGTTGCGGTTGATGTGTTTTCATCCTGCTTCACTGCTCTTCAGTGTGAGCTTGGATTAATATCTGCTGATTCCAGTGAAGTTTCATTTCTTTTATCATAAGTCTTCTAGCTTCAAGTCTCAGTTCCATGTGTGGCAGTGCTTCACAACAAAGGAAGATCAGGAGCACCGAGGAGTTCTTGTCCCAACTCTGACTGTCGTAAGGCGAAGAGCGTGACGCCTGAACTGTACGCTGCAGGGATTGTAATGTGCGTCAACTTGGGTCGATCCGATTCCTGTTCTTCTTGAGTCATCTGCCTCACTTGACCTGAAGATAACAAGAAGAACAATATAAACTTCAACTACAGTCAAGTACAAAATGTAAAGGAAACAAACTGGCTTATTCCATTTCAAATCATCAGGGCCTTCTGCTCAACACCTCCGATTTTCTTGAAACTTTCTTTTATCACAAACTTAGAAGGAGATTATTTCTTTTAAAAAATACCCCATCAACCCACTTTTTGACACAGCACTGGTGGGCCTGACCTCCAACAACAAGGAGGCGGACTATGTCATGGAGATCACCTCAGCCTCCTCCTGAATGTCAGCAAGACCAAAGAGCTGATTGTGGACTAGAACAAGAAGCAGCAGAGGGCATAGCACCCACTCTGGATCAGCAGGACAGAGGTAGAAAGAGTGGAGAGCTTCAAGTACATGAGAGTTAACATCATGCAGAACCTGACATGGTCCTGTCACATCAACACCTGGTGAAGAAAGCTTGGCAGCGTCTCAGGCTGAACCTGAGACGGTACACTCAATAGACAATCAACTTGCAAATACTGACCACTCACCTTCAACATCCAGAGCTTTCCACCGAGGGTCCGACTGACTCTCGGAGAGGTCGGTCAGACAGCAGTCAGGTGTTAATCGCTGCATCACGTCTTCTCGACGAATCAGCAGCACAGATTCACTGCAGAGTCGCTGGTGCACCTCCGCCTCGCTTACTGCAACACAAAATCACTTGTGATTCTCCTGAACAGCACAAAGGGCAGCTGTTCTCTGGTTTTTACTCACCTACATCTAAAGGGTTGGTCATAAAAACAGCATTAGGCGCGACTCCGAATATGAGCTGATGGTGCCAGGCGTCGGGAACCTCCTCGCCGTCGGGAACAGCCAGCTGCATGTTCATGGTCGCCACGGGGACGGCGCCTTTTCGGATCCAGCCCGCGAGCCAGGCGACCAGTCGGACCCGCCGGCGAGGGTGAAGGTGGAAGAAGCGACCCACGACCTTCCTTTACTGGCTTCCTCTGCTCCCTGGATGAGCTGAGCATGAGTCGCACCTCCAGTGTCGAAAAACACAGTCTGACATTTATTCTATTTGACTTCTAACATTTAAATCAATGCATGTTTCTGTTCCACTCAGAACCTCATGCGTGCCATG